>NW_028277412.1:0-300000 GCF_059751315.1 Micrasema longulum
TAACAATGCTTTAAGTATATCCAAATGTTTTTAGACAGGCTGGATTTCCTCCCTAGGGAATTATTTAGATTTAAATTTGTTGCAACAGAGATGGAAAACATTTTTGAGAAGGAAATATGTAAGTCAAGGAATTTACAGGGCTTATGACCTGTCATTGGCTGGTTTAAGTGGCCACTTTACAAATTTAGATCTAAGTAACTACCTAGGTAGGAAATCCAGCTTGGATAGGTTTGTTAAGGATATTTTATTATTTTATTTTTAATCTCAATAGACAAACACAGTCACTCGCTCATTCGAATCGGACTAGTCTCTAATTGGGCGCGCAGATGTTGGTATTATAAATACCAGTACTAGGCAGTAAAACCATTACAGAAATTTATTATACTACCAGGTGGCACCGGCACTGCAATCACTAATACCAGCTTTAATATCAGGGATCTGCCTTAACTACAAGACACTTCGTCTTCGTTCGGGAGCTTTTTGCCGTGTGAAAAAGGTGCAGAGCTTAACTGAGCTCAATGATTTGTAGGTGGGGAACTTTTATAACAGGATTTCATGATACAAAGATTCATTTATAGGTTTTTGTTTGATTATCTTTTCTAATAAAATACTTTGATTAAGATTGATAAGCCTGGTTTGATATCTAGTCAAGAATTAAATTCAGCATTAATCCGCTGAGGTTTGCACATACCTATTATTATTTTATTATAATATCCATCAATGTTCAATTCTTACTACTTTTAATCGGAATTTCCCCTCATTCTTAAAAATTATTTCTTTAACTTTTGTACATAATGTTATTTGTCCATTGGCGGGCAAATTTGCAAATGGCAATTTCTTCCAAACAACTAATAAAATTATAGTTTTATTTTTATAATTCAAGTTACATAACATATTCAATAGAAATCAAAGATAAAAAAGCTAAATATATATAAAAATAGAAATAAACGTAGTTGGGTGATGATTAGAATTTATATAATATTGAATATACATTAGAAAAAAAAACTTATGGTTAAAATAAAGAAAAACATAAAATATTAATACAATCATACCAATTAAAGTTTATTCAGTTTTCACGCTTGTTCAAAAATTTTCTTTAGATTTATTTTTTATTTATTTATTGATATATTTGTTTTGATAGTTTATTGGGAAGATTATTGTAATTTTTGACTCCTTCAAAGACAAAGCTTTTTTGACCACGATTTGTGTGGAATTTAGAGATTTTAATATTATTTTGGTATATGAGTTACCTATTCATCTAAAATTATTTTATTTTTCTTCTTTATAAATTTGTAAAAAGGTTTTTTTTTATTTATACTATCTTCTGTATGAACTTTAAATAATTTATATAGAATTTCCGTATTGAATGTTGAGGGTTTCATTAAAATTACTTGTAAATAATATTTGCATGCTTTGAGTCTCATAATCATTATTCCCTTTCCGCAGCTAATGGTGCATAGGGCACGGCATTGGTATACAAATCGCAGCGTTTCTTAATCGTTTTTTATACATGAAGGTAAGATGATTAGTCTTACGTTTCAGGTGCCAGTCAAGGGACTATGAAATATCGTAGTGTAAAAATACCTTTTTATATGAATATTTTTTGTCAATTATGTCGGGAATCAAACCCGAGACCTCTTGCATGGTAAGCAAATGAGCTGACCACTGCACCATGAGGCCGACAAGCTTTGAGTTTAAAATGGTAAAAATATGGGAATGCAAATATTTCATTTGAAATATATAGATGAGTACATTTGCGTTATATTTTGTAAGTAAAAAAATATTATTGAATGTTAGTAAATATAAACTTATAACCAATTACCGACTTTTTATGTTTCTAGACGTACCTGTCTCTTTGCCGGGGCACTCCCTATACCAATATGCAAATACGAAATGCATTTTTGCATTTACATTTCACATAATATTTACGAAAAAATACATGAAAAAATATGTAAAAAAATACATAAAATAATAGGAGGAAAATAAAAAAATGGGTTGCTTATTGTTCAAATGCAATTATTTTGTTCAATGGACTAAAACGTAGACATTCGTATCAAATACAAGGCTTAGTCAAGTACTGTAAGATAATTCAGTGATTTTTATTTATTAATAGACTATTAATCTTAGCCGAAATTTTTTTTAAAAAATTTAATGTATCGTATTATGTACGGTATGATTTTTCAAAGTTTTTTATTTCTGAAATTACTCTGCGTGTGACGTTTCAAACCCTATTCCTCTTCTTCTTGCTCAGTTCTGTCAATTGATCCGTTGATAGTAAGTTAGCCGGAAATATTCCATAATTCTCTTATCATTGATTGATTTATAAAAACCATTGACGTCGTTTAAAGTAGTTCGTTTTAATTTAAATATTTTTTCGTATATTTTCAAGAAGGTTTTTTGTATAATTTGATGCCCTTTTTTTGTATCCAATTTCCCGTAGTGCTAAAGTTCTTTATTGACTAAAATAATTCCATAATTAAGTATCCATGTACTGGATGGTTAAGACATGTGGAACAAAATAATAGACCAAAAAGGTATGAAATAGTTTCATTTGCAATTTACGATTGGTAGCAGAAGAAAAGGTACACAAATATATAATGCACGATCAAGTGTAACGAATATCGATGAATTGGCAAGAGAAGTAACAATATAATTTTAGTAGAAGTAAAGTTAAAATGTAAATAACGAGTGTATGGCACGCTTTTTTTCTGCTGCAAGTTTATTTATTGAAATTTTAAAAAGTAACGTGATTTTTTACAAAGAAAATATTTGGAGTGTAAGGCAAACAATAGAAAGACCTTTGATCTTTTCGATTCTTTCTTGAGGAAAGAGTGCTTTTTTTGTTGTAAGTTACACATTGTTTAAAATATATAATTGTTTAAAACACTGCCATTTTTTAATGCCACAACAGGCGAAGAGGCCCAATGATAGTGGTGAATTACAGTACAGAATACCAAGGCTTGAGAAAAAACACATTTTGGTTTTTGTGTTCTCACCGGGAATCAAACCCGGAACCTTCCGTGTGTGACTCAAGTGTCTTAACCACTAAACTACAGAGGCCGTTAATAGTAATTTGAACATTAATAAAAAAAACTATGGTCATTATGATGTAATGCATTATGTATACTTTTTGGATGTTCAATACTCTTTATTTACATTTCAGTCAAGATTGAAATGTCACTATCTAAATATTTAAGTTGTTCCTTAATCCTTTTCTTTCCTTCCCATCCCCTCTTCTCTCTTTATAGTAAAGTGCTACTTTTTAATGTATTTTAGTTTTTTTAATCTTTGTTTTTAGTTTTGTATAACATTGTAAAATTAAATATGTCCATGCACTTGTAATTTTCTCAAACTCAACGGTTTGGTAGGTAGGAAAAAATTGCCTAAAGGCAATATGCCCGCCCTTATATGAATATAAATTGTATATGTATCCAAACTGTTAAATAAATAAATATTACTGTGCTTACACATACTCCTTACACATGTGCATTCAATGGAACCAGAATCCTAGACGAGTGTTTCTGACTGGATGGCTTCTCTCATGTAAAACTCTGAAAAAGGAGAAAAATCCTAAAACTTGAATTTAAAAATAATGTCCACCTTGTAGTGTAGTGTTTGTAGCGTTCGTCTACTATGCCTGAAGTCCCGAGTTCTTTTCCTGGGAAGGTTCCTGTATTAAAAAAAAAACTTTTTCGCCTTGAAATACTTTTACCTAAGTTATCGATTATATAAAAAAAATATTTCCCGCCATTTTCCCTGACTAAATCATGAAAAATTATCACAAAATTTTGCCAAACTTCTTTTCATAATTCACAGCATATTACGATGAAAAAATAATCCACAAAAGTGTAATACAGTACCCTATGTACCATTAGATGCGAATAAAACACTTTAATAACACTGACGACCAACCCACCCTCAGGATATAATATAATAACAGGCTTAAAATTTGTTAAAATGCTTTAGAGTTTGAAATATAATAGAGAAGTATTAACAAAACAGTGTAAACTTTTAACAAAGCATAAAACATTTTTTACATAATAAACAGATGAAAAGAAGGAACGTTATTTCCCCTTTTATTATTTCATTTTGAGTCATTCATATTAGCTTCATAGAGGTTTTGTCACAAAAAAACATATTGTGACAGAGCCTCTGATTCAGATGGCCAGAGTTTGCAACTGTCACTGAACCAAAAGATTTGGACCAGATTTCATTTTTTGATGATATTTAATTAACATGTGCTTTAAATTAAAAGCAAAGTTTGTCAACAATTACATTTTCGAAGTGTTCAGTGGGTTGGATTGTTCCTCTAACCTTAAATGAAAAGACATTATCTGTTATCAATTATCCAGGAAATCCTAGTTTAATACGAAGAAGACTGGGACACATTCTATTGTTCCGGACACATAAAGAGGCTTATGGGATTATTACTAACTGTAATTATTATATCACTTAAGGCTATTCAACTAAGAGCTTACTTGCCCTACAAAAGGTTTATATGAATCTACATAGTTAATCAATTTCTATTTTGTTAGCACTGTAATCCACTCATAAACTTTGCTGATGGGATACGAGAAATCAAAGGAATGTTCACTTTATTTTGTTTATGTAGAAAAAACTGTTTTTAACATAGAAATTCATTATATTTAAAAAATGCTTTTATTATTTGCGAACTATTGCAAAACATTAGTTTTACCCACATATTAATGTTATACGCTTGGCGAGGAATTTTCTTGTTAGTAAATACATAAATTATACAAAAATGAAAAAATAATAAAAATGTTTCATATTAAAGCAAAAAGTTTAAGAGTGAAAATATGTTTCTATTACACAAACAGTAAGTTATGTCTTTTTTAAATCGCAACATGCAGGAAAGTAGAAACCCCTTTAGTTCTTATAATTACGGACAAAATGTAAATATCAAGTATTTTTTTAATTACCGAATTTTTAACCCATTATTTTGGTATCAGTTAAAATATTACGATGTTATCAAATCATTTGTTCATTAATTGTTAAATAGGTACAGTTTTTTTTAATTGCGTAATATGTAATAATTTCTGAAATATACTTATTATATTTAATATAACTTAATAGAAAAGCTCTTTTGCTTGGTAAGGGACATAATATATATTTTTTTAAAAATAAATAATCGATGTATACGCTTATAAAAATTAAAAGCGTATTGTTATATTCGTACTGTTTAAAATATATATACATAAGGGGCATCGAATTTCAAATTTTACAATAAATTTAAATAAATCTCTGTATGCACTAATAGAAATTAATAACGTATTGTTATATTCGTATATTCAAAAAAAAAATGTTTTTGGTAGGTGGACCCTTAGAAGTGTCGCAGATTTTAAATTCAAAGTCCAAAATAAGATAATGACATACATTTTTATAACAGCTTTTTACTTGCTAAATGGATCAACAAAAAAAATAGTTTAAAAAAATTTTTTTTTGCAGCTTTGAAAACATTAAATCTTTACGTGGTGGTTTAACACTTGTGAGTGCTAGTACATATTATGTCACCTCCAAATAGTCAATCAGCCACTCAATTGGACAGCTAGATGGAATTCAATTGAGTGGCTTACGCACATTTAGACAAAATGTTGGAAGCAAAGTTTAACTAAAGGGCCAAACGTCGCTTCGCCTATTAAATTTTAAAATGACAGTATTTTTTTTTTGTTTTGTAAGTTAGGTTAGAATAGGTTGGGTAAAGTTTAATAATATAAAAAAATGTGTTTTTTTAGAAAAATTAATCCAACCTCTCCTAACCTACCCGGCGGCTTTTGGTTCAGCCGTTGTCAAAGGGCTAGCTTTCAACCAGCCAACACGTTGAACGTTAAACTATCTTATTTCATTCAACGAAAGGCCTAGTCATTCAATTGAATGCGGGCATTTAAATACCCTAGCCGTCCAATGGAGTGGCTGATTTAACGATTTGGTGGCGATACATACATTTCTTACTGATTAAAGATATGTAAGTTAATAGAAGGAAATCCAATTAATTTTTTTTTTGGGATTCATAATGATACATTTATTTGATAATTCGTATTTTTAAATTCAGAGAAAAAACCCCTTTATAGTAATAAATTATCCAATTAACACTCACGCAATATGTATTCCACGCTTTGGTTTTGTAATGACGTGTAATTTAACGTTACGTTTGATGTTTGCCGAAATTGGAAATATGATTCAACTACTTATTTTAATTTATATCAGCTGATGATCAAAATAATAATTGAATGGCCTACACTTGAAAAAAAATGTATTTAATTATATTATAAAGACAGCATCCACATAATGTATTTTGCTTACAATTTCATGTCAAGAGTAAAAAATCGCTATGTAGCGATTTCATACGTTTCGTTCTTTTTAAGATCTATGAGTATCATCAAAGGAAACTAAACGGATATCCGGTTAATTTCCGGTATCCGGTTATCCAACTTTTGTTTAGTACAGCCATATTGGCTAATATCTGACTGGATACCCGATACTTAATGAAGAAAAAACATCTCATTTAAATCACAAAATGCACAGACAATATCCGGCTACCGGATATTCAGCGCTCCGGACGAAAACTTTGCCGGTTATTTGGTATCCGGCCAAATTCGTATTTACTTCTTGTCCAACCGTCAGTATGAAAATCAACACTCTGTTCAGACGTTAGTGCATTTGATTACCATGCATGAGATTCTTGGTTCATTTTTCATCAAGCTGAATATTAAATTTAATTTAAGGAAAAATAAATATAAGCTTGTTTTGTATAAAAAGCATAAATTTGAAAAAGAAATTGTTTTTTTAAATATCTCTACTGCTTTCCTTAAAATGTTTTTCAATTTATTTATGAAAAGTTTTTTATAAGTTAAAATATAATTTATCAATTTATTATAAAATATAAATGTTTGTTTTTTTTCTGCAAGTGCAGTAAAATTACATTTAGATAATGACTGATTTCGGAACTCTTTACGCATAAAATAAACGTGTTGACGAAGGAACTATAAGTATTGGCATATAAGTTATATTTGATTGATTTTACACAATAAAAGCAAAGTTAAACTATTTAATATGAAATCATAGAGCTAGTGTCTCAAATATCAATTGTCAATTTATTTAAAAAATGTTTTTTATCGTTAGCCTTTTTTCAATTCCACACACAGTATAATATATAATGTACATTATATAACACGCAAAGATTCGTATACTTACGAGCATCCTTAGGTCTCGTAATAGGGTTGAAATCCTTTATATTTATATGTATCTGAAATCGTCGAAATTCTTCCAAATCGAATCAAGTGCCTTAAGATTGACCAATTTGAGGGTTCGAAGGAACCCCAATCACACAAACGTTTTATAAGCCTTTCTATTTCTATGGATCAGCGTACAATTTTCTTAAATTCGATCGGAGTAGTAAGTTGATTTTCCCGGAGAACTTATTTACAATAGAGAAATATTACATTTTATTTTTTTTACATTTTTAAAGTTATAAGAGTCAATAAAATGATGCCCAGTAAATAAAAAATGCTTTTTATTAGTAAACATAAAAAATCTTTTTCAATTTGAAATTTTGAATTCCCGCAAAACGGTCATTGCATTGACCACGTCCCTAATACGTCACGATTCATGTTCATTATCGACTTTGTTCTGAACCATTTAAATTTTTTTAGAACATCGTCACGAATCTTGACGTCACAACCATATATGACGCGTATTTCTAGTGGCGTATTTTTAAATATTTTCTTTTTAATGTTTTTTTTTTTTTTTAAAAGAAATATTTGCGTTCTTATGATTTACCCAAATATTTAATTTTGAGGGCCATTTTCAACGAGTTGTAAATAACTCACTATTAGAAATGAAAACATTTTTCCACAATATCCATATTGATTTCGGAAATACAATTCATTTTATATATTTTTATCGGTTTTCGTAGTATGTGATATTTCCCTATTGTTTTAGGATTTTGTGAAAAAATTATCTGTATTTTACTTCTAATTATATTTTTATTTCATGTTTAAGTCATTAACAACACAAACTAATTAAAAAGGGAACGACAAACGCGGAACCGGCAAAACTACTATACACTACAATAAAAACTGATTAAATTTATTAAAAAAATATTACATTAAAAAAATCAGCATTAAAAGCACATGAAGACTCTAGACGACACCAATTAAATGGGACATAACATGACTTCAGTGCCGGATTCTAAAGGTCGCTTGCGTACTGTCACTTACTAAGAAGAAACGAGAATATGCACGTTTGTACATTAATACGAGCATATTATCTTCCCTCCCTTTTAAGCAAGTGTCTGTTTTTTGTGCTAACTAAATGGGTCAAGCTGTGCATGATTTTACTGGGTTTTTAAAACTATAAATAAATATTTAAAAAAACAGTCTCACCAGAATCGGGTTGTGGAGCCGTAGATAGAGTTCTGGACTCACAGATTAAGGCCCCGATTACAATTGGAATGTATCTTAGAGTTATCTTTGACTGTATATAAAGTAAAATCGAAATTTAAATACAAAAATGCGTACATTTATATTAAAATTTGAAGTATCTTCATCGGCAACCTGTAATCGAACATGTTTCAAAAAAATGAATTCATATTCTATTTTTCATACAATAAAAATTTCACTTTACTTTGTTCAATTGAAAATAACTGTAAGCTTTCCATTGTAATACGGGCCCGAGGTCCGAGGTTCGAACCTCACTTTCCTCCAAATTGATTCCTGTTTTATAATAATGATTTTTTTACAACTTGTTGAAAGCGGTTGAAAAATTTTAATATTTGGGTAAATCATAGGAACGCAAGTATTTATTTTTTCTTAAAAAAAAATACACAGTTATGTCAAATTTTACTCAGATAAGACTGAAAGGCGAGGCCCCAAACGCGCACTCCGCAAGATATAATCGAAAAGATTCCGTGTATTTTGCCGCTTTATATAAATTTGCTATAAACACAAGTAATTCGCAATGCTTACCTGTCAGAAGTCTATCAAAAATGTTCATGTTTCACGAGAGCGCCTTCCGCCTCTCGCTGGGTTCTGGGTAGGGGAGAAGGCGGACTTTCAAGTATGCGGCATATTAATATCCGCCCCAGGGGGACGCTAAAAGGGATGTGGAAATGGAATTCTATGTTGACTGATTTTACACGTCAGTACAGGCGTAGATAAGGCCGGAAGAGGAGGTACTAACTACTAGAGAATTAATAATTAGCATTTGCATGGTGGATTCATAATTATTTTTCAATAGCAATAGCATCTGCTAAAATCAAGTACCGTAATACTCTAATTATCCGGATTGATGAGTGCCAGATTTTATTGCTTTTCAAATAATACAGCGAATTGGAATCATATTATTCTAATTCTTATTCTTAGATGTGAGGGTAATTGCTATGTTTTAAGTTCCTGACGTCACGGTGACTTGTGAAGATCTCGGTAGTCAGATGGCAGAAGGGATCATCTGTAATTTTCAAAAATGTTCAGGAGAGCTGAAATACGTCTCAATTTCAAGACTTTATTCCACAAGCTAAAATATTTTAGTGTTGCTTTTCAATAATAAATTATCTTTCTAAATTACGCTGATTTAAAAAAATCTGCGTGTATTTACTGAAATATTAATTAAAACTTTTGAAAACTAAAACAAAGACAAAAATACAGATGGTCCCTTTTGCCATCTGACTACCGATCTATTGTGACGGGTCTCCGTGAATAGTTCACGCCCTCCAGGCCTAGATCTATAAAGAGCTTGGCTACTGTGTGGTAGGAGAAAGTTTTCATTTTGCTAAATCTCCCACTCGAAACCCAGATCTGTAAAGCACCGGGCTTTCAGGTAAGGGGCGAGTTCTTTAACATCCTCAGGTTTAACTAGTGGTCCCTCGAAGAAGAAGCTTCTTTTATGATGTAAAGCATCGCATTAACATAGAATGTGTATAAGTGTTTCCTCATCAGCACTGCAGAACCTACATCTAGAAGTTTCGAAAAGGTTCATTCTAGCAAGGTGTTTGTTCAATCTGCAGTACTCTGTAAGGGCTTTAGTGATAACCCTCACTCGATTTCAGCTAAGGTTTATTAGGTTAAAGGCAAACCTTTGCGAGTAGCCTTTTATCAGTTTGGCAATCCGCAGGACTGAAGCTCGGATTGACGGAGTGTACTCGCTATTTTTTATAAAATAACAATTGTTTACACGCCATCAGCATCACTTCATATCTGTCTTTTAGCCAGGTCTAAATTGCGTGTACCTAAGCATTGAATGCATACATATTTTTTATGTTTTTGGATGTCTTTGATAGAATCAATACAAACTGTTTTATTTCCCCGCTTCTAGAAACAACCTGCCTATACCGATAGAAAGAGCAATCAGGCAGCTGAAAATGATTACTTTGGAGATTGACTTCTTTCATAACAGTGAAACTGTATATGTTTAAGAGAAAAATACTCTAACCATTGGATACCTTAAGAATATCGGGTCATTGCTCAAAGGTTTCTGTCCTGCTAAATTAAACGCCTGAAATTCTATGTTTTTAAAAAAATGTTATTTTGATTTAATAAAAATACATTTTCAATAAGAATAAAATAATTATCAAAGTCATTCCCTTTCCATATCTAATGGTGCATAGAGCACTACATTGTACACCAACTGCAGTATATTTTGAAGAGTTTTGTGACATGAAGGTAAGATAATCAGTCTGTATAAACTTTTAATGTATTCTGTTTAAATAACTAGGTAATGTTAATAATTATTTCACGTCAAGCATGTCTGAAATCAAACCAGAAACCTCCTGCATGGTAGGCAAACACGCTGACCATTAGACCAGGAGGCGGACGAATAAATGAACATAACTTATTTCATTTATTTATTTATTTATTTATTCAGATATTTAGAACATTACAGAAAAAAGAACCAATTCATTCTAAATACAATAATAGATCACAAATTACAGTAGGTACATAGTTATGTTATTAAAATAATATAACAAAATGTAAAAAGAAAAATTAAAAGTTTAAAGTGCGTTCCTAAGGGAAGGCCCACTGTCGTGAAATATGTCGACATCCGAGGCGATGCGATTAAGTAGCAAGATTGCTCTACCAACCGACATAACCATTGGCAGGTTGGTTCTGCATCGCGGTAGGTAAAACAATCGATGCTGTCTTTGTCGAAGATAGTTATCAGGTACGAACGGACCTACATCCATCAGAATTTCTGAGTTATGTATGCGACCACCGATCACCTGGAAAAAGTGAATACCCAAATGAACGTCCCTCCTCCTCCATAATGACTGATAGCCTAGAATTCCCAGTAAAAAGTCGGTTGGGAAGAGCCAAGGATAATATCCACACTCTTTTAGGTACAGATAGCGCAGAAATTTTTTCTGCACTCTCTCCACCATCAAAGAGTATCGAGTTTCATGTGGCGACCAAATAATGGAACTAAACTCCAAATGACTTCTTACCAAGGAATTATACAATGTTCTCATAATCTGAGTGTTAGAAAAGATCTTGGCATTTCTAAGAACAAAACCAAGCATTTTAAGGGAGTCATTACATAGATTAACCATATGAAGATTAAAAGATAACTGAGCATCAAACAACACTCCTAGACCTCTGGACGTTGAAGCCCTTTCAAGCCTTACTTCGTCCATGAGATAACGATAGTATATCCATGTACCATAGTCATTCTCCTGTTTGCATATTAGTGTACCAAATAAAACGTATCTCGATCACCTGTTATACATGAAGGTAATATGACTGGTCTTACGCTTTAGATGTACACCCTGAGATTGAAGACAATTGAACCCATTGACATAGTGAATGTATTATTATCGCGTTCCTTTATAATTATGAAATCAGAGCCATTAAGAGTACAACCCCTCGTTTATAATAATTAGTTATAAGTTAGAAAAGAAATGCTTAAAGAGTATCGATTTCAATTAAGTAACGATCCTTTTTAGTTGTAGATATGTCCCCGCTAGACAGTTAAATCAGCCTTTCAACTAAACGGCTAGGCTGTTCATTAAATGCCGGAATTCAACTGACATTCAACTACATTATTTTATTATAAATAAAAGCATTAATTTTCACGTTAATTTCACATGCTAATGAAAATAATTACAAAAAGCAATAATTATCATAATAGTACGTACCAACATTCCTTGTCTGAGGATGAGTAAATTATTAAATATTTACTAGATAGGGATCATTAAGGAATCTTCTTGATTAACTTAGATGTAAATGAGATGAGGGAAAAATTAAGCAAGACGTTGAAATTTAAATTTAATTGAATCCACGGTACCCAAGATTCCGGATTTTTAAAGTGACAAAAACGTTTTAATTTATTTCCTAGTCCCCCGATTACAAAAGAACGACAAAAATATTTACCGATGTTTGCCAATATAATCAGCACCAAATTTAAAAAAATTCTAATAACGGTATAAAACCTTTTAGTTGCATTCTTCGGTTATATTATATGAATGACGAAGTACAGAGATTTAAAAAAAAGTTTTGTTTTTTGTTATTATTTCGGTTGTGACGTCTCAAGTTTTCTTCCGGTTCTTCTTGGTCAGTTCTGTCAATTGGTCTGTTCACTAACCCTTAACCATAAATCTTTCACAACTCTCTTGTCATTGGTTGATTCATATGAACTAGTGATGTCGTTCGAATAATGTTCTTATTTAAAACAGGCGTAGAAAAAAAAATATCCCTAATTTTTCGTAGGGCTGAAGTTTCTTATTTTATAATATGATTGCAAATTACAAATAAGTATTTAAAAAAATTAAATAACACTGGTCTTGGACCTGAAAGTTTTTTGTTCACATAGTTTTTTATCACACAAACTGAACATTTGAACGCTATTTTTATATTTATGACAGAAACATCTAACATCAAATATTTACATTTATCCCGTGAACAATAATACTAATAATTTGTTTAACGTACCAAGTACTTATAAATCATTATTAACATTGCGATAAAATATAAGAAAACAAGTGCAAAAGGTATATATATGCTTAAATGGCAGGTTTATTGCCACTGGCAAATTTTTTTATTCAAACAGAAAAATAATTCAAGTTGTTAAAAAATAATTCAAATATGATTTGACTGGTTTTTTTTTTATGTTCCGTCCCAAATGAGTTTTCTTTTTATAACTCCGGGGAGTATAATTTCTTTTTCATGTTATTATTATTAATAATGATAAAAGTTAAACAATTTTATAAATGCATACATATATTTTATTGGTTAATTAAAAATATTTTTGTATATTTATGGTTTCTTCATATGAAAATATGTGTGTGTGTTTAATACGAGTATTTTAAAAATATCCGAAGATAATTTTTTTTCACTTTACTCCAAGATTTATTAATTTTTAAAAGTGAAATGCGTTTCGTTACATTTTTAGTGCCAATGTGTATCGTATCAATTTGTTGTTTCATGCAGCCGATCTCAAATTATCACAAACCAGAAAAATCAAATACTAAATACCTTTTCAAACAGCTGTATAATATGGATTTTTTTTTATTCATAAAATATACACATTATTACAATATTAATACATTATAAAGAAAACAAAGTATCAAATATATTTTTGTCCCGATAAACTTTTCAATAATAGTTGGTCATCGGGTCCTCAGACATTTGTTTTAATTAATAATCAAATAAAAAGAGTACAGACATAATACTGTATACGTATAAAATAATAAACATAAAAATTGTTTAAAGAAATATATTTTTTTTAAGTAAGAAAATAGAGTAAAATAATACAATTGAAATGAAAGAGTAGCAATTTACTTGAATATATTTTAAATATAAGAAAAAAATTAAACACATTTATAAACAGTGTGTGCTCATAAATGTAATAAAAACAAGGTAAAAAATAAAACAAAGTAAATCAAAAAATTCAATTCATATCTAGAGAAAAAAAAATAATAAGAAAATTAAAAGTACGTACTAAAGTTAAGATCTAAAAAATGTAAATAAAATAATAAAGAAATAAATGAAAAGGTTAACCTAAGAAAATAACAAAAATGTATTCAATGAGAGATAAAAAATAAAAAAAATATTCTACATAAATAATAAATCAATATAGGAACGATCTGTTTCCTAACCACTTACGTAATAAAAACATAATTTTATTTCTACTATGACATGTTTTCATGTCAAGTAGCAAGATATGAAATATTTTTGGAACAATATAATCCAATGTACGTTGTCCATATTTAAAAAAATAATAATTTACTACAAGGACATCAACAGATGTAAATCTTGTTAGATAGCTGTGTTCTAATCTTTCTAATTTATTTTTATATATCGAGCTGAATGTTGTATAATGATTTTTTTCTTTATTCGTATTTTATTTCAATTGTGCCTGAATATATTATGAGGATATGCGTTTGCAATTTTTTTTAATGAACTTAGTCCGATAATAAGTGAATAAATAATAAAAACTGAACAAAAGTTAAATAGTATGTTGGTAGCTGAAAATATTTAGGCACAGTACCAGTAAACAGACGCCGTGGCGCAGTTGTTAAGACAGCTAACTGTGAAATTCACGTTGCGGGTTCGAGTCTCGCAGTATTTTTTTAAACTTCTTTCTTACGTGCTGAGAGGCCTCTAAAATATAATCTAAGCTTTGAATAAATATTAAGAAATCTATCTTTATTTTTTTGCGTATTAAAGTTATTATGCGTGAAGCCCTAAATGTTATTTTTATATATGGCTTGTGTACCTATAATGCAATTAGGAAATTATCAATGGCGAAAATACTCCAATAACAAACGGTTTCAGAACAATTAACATTTTGAAATCACACATACCAAAAGTCAACATTTAATCTGGTTGCATTGCACGCAGCCAGCGGTGTATGAATCCGCATTTAGTATTGTTTTGTCTTTCGGTGTTTCCCGCTCAAAGTTGTGACATCTTAATCTACACGAGTTGTGACAACGTTGAACTGAGCAAACTGCCACGTGACTGTCACAATGGTTGTCTCGTTATCACAAAATGGCGGCACAGCACACAGCACAGCGCTTGCACTGAATCTGAAGATATAAGATTTTCCGCTGTCAGGCAGGATAGCTCTCAATGCTGTCGGAAAGGAAGAGCAAGGAGTTATAATACTATACAGGTAGACATATTTACTATCTAACTACGGGATATCTGAATGTCAGAGATATGCGCATTTTAGGAGGCCATTTTATTATTTGGACGATGAGTAAAACACAAAACATAAACATTTTGTAGTGTTATAATAAATGTCTCTAAGAATGCATGCGTATGTGAGTCTACCTACATGTTTGAATAAATTTGATTTTTATTTATTGGTCAATACTAAATAAATATAAATAACAGATGTTTGTTGATATTTTCATGACGATATAATACGAGTATATAAAGATAACACTCCATACAAATCCGAGCTAAAAAGTCGTCCCCAAAGGAAATTAATGTCCAGCGGAGGGAACAAGTATCGTCCCGTCATATCACGTCGACTTTGACAAGCAAAACAAGTAGTACAGTAAAAAGCACGGACTGTTTACATCGGTCTAATATAAGTTCTATTTAGTATGTCGCTCCCTTTCGCGTACGCGTCATCTTTGTTTATCGTTTCACTAAAAGCCCGACTAACTGAGCAGGACAGAGACAGGAGATAGTTCACGACTTGTAAGATATTAATAAAATGTTTTTTTACATTAAAATGGCTATTTTTTAACTAGTATTGATAGAGATAAAAATATAACTTCCGGTGAAAGGTTATACAATGGCTATTCAAGATTGATTTGTACAGTATCTTGGCGTACATACAGACATTTTAGTAATTGCAAGGAGAAAAATAGCCGGTGATCGCTCGCATCAGACTAAAATCCGTTCTATCAAACATAAACCAATTGGCCGCAGGTTGAGGGGATACATTTCGAACGCTCATGTTTACTTTAGTTATATACATCAATGGTTATGGTCAAATTTGTTTGTACTATATTTTAAATGAAGAAGTTCAGTGTTTTAAAAAAAAAAATGTTTGTAAAAAAACTATTTACTAAACTAAGCCAAGAATTTTTAAATAAATTAGATGTATCCTGTTATGAGCGTTATGGTTTTTTTAAAGTTATGTACTTCTGAAAATACTCTACGCGTGACGTTTCAAGTTCCCTTCCGCTTCTTCTGGCCCAGTTCTTTCGATTGGCCCGTTGACGGTAAGTAAACCAGAAACATTCCACATTTTTTTTATCATTGGTTGATTCATATGAACTAGTGACGTCGTTTAAAGTAGTCCGTTTTTTAAATTAACATTTTGTATTATTTTTTTCATACATTTTCAAGAAACTTCGGCGTACAATTAACTGCTCTTATGTTTACCGCGCTCGCGCGTAAGAAAACATTTTCTATATCCAATTTTCCGTATGGCTGATCTTCTTCGTTGACTTTTGAAGTTACATATCACATTGGCGGCCTCCGTGGTGTAGTGGTCAAGACGCTAGACTCACGCACGGAAGGTTCCGGGTTCGATTCCCGGTGAGAACACAAAAATTAAAAATGTGATTTTTTCAAGCCTGGGTGCTCTGTGATGTAATTCACCACTGTAATTAGGCCTCCTGGCCTGTTGTGGTGCAAAAGAAAAAAATGTAAAAAAAATGTTTAAAAAAAAAATGTAAAACATATGTAGCACCAATAAACTCGCTGAATTTAGGAACATTTTGAAATCCATTAAATTTGATATCGAGATAATTATTCACTTTTTAAAAAGCCATTCGACAAGCTTACGAAAGCCATTATGTTTTGTCATCAAAGGCATAAAGTTACATTGATTAAACGTAAACTAAACAATCTTAGAAACCATTTTAAATACAGTATGTTCGGTAATATCTTGATCTAGGCAGACATGACAAACGTGTTATCTTTGAGCAGGGAGTGGTAACTCCACTTGCTTCTAAAACGCTTGGCTTTGCTGTACACATCCAAAATCTATTCAGGGAAATTTCATCAACTTTCTTAAGGATCCCAAGAAGGAGTAAAAAGAATCCGAAATCAGTTCTAAAATTTTCTACTAATTATGGTGACGTATATTTACATTTATCTGAACAAGGATGTCATAAACATATATATATTTGAATTTTATTTTGTGCAAAAATATTAAACCAGCCTGAACCCTTCTAAACTCTAAAAGGAAAATGTGAAATTATACTAGACGATCAAAATAGTTGATCACAAAAGTATGTAACCCATTTTTGAATATCAAGGATTTAAATTTTATTAAATGCACATTTTGTTCAAACATTGCTAAACGCCACAGCTCTTCACTGCAGTGCGAGTTCAGACTTAATTAAGTTTTTTCTGGTCATACTAAGATTTTTTTTACAGTTTTTTTTACAAAATTATTCATATGCGAGTATGCTACCTGAATAAACTATCTTATTGACACTGTCAAAAAAATCAGGATAACATATTTACCATTTTTTAAATGTAATCTACATTGATTTTTCTTTACATTTTTCAGGGCTATGGCATTTAACCATATTTATTTAAAAATCTCCGATTCTAACTAAGAGTTTTATTCTTAACTAGACAAAAGATCACGCCGTTCAAAATATTTATTATTTCACATCACTACAAAAATACAAATATCACTGAATTTATTAAAATATTCTTCACAAACATTTTTGGAAACATTATAGTATTTACTGTGAAACGTATTTGATTTTCTTGTGAATTTAAATCTGTTAAAAAGCCATGAGCAGTTAACTCACATTTTGTGAAGTGTAAACTGCAATTCAATATTTACGGAAAAGCTCTTCGCAGAAAGCGACGGAGAGCAATCTAGAAGTGCTGCCATTAAAAAGCTCAATCCGAACCTATAAATTGATACAACACGAAACTCCTTCTAAAGAATAACGTTTACTTTGCCTTTTCTAAAAAATGTATGAATATTTTATTGTTTTGTTCTTAGAACGATTTGAGGATTTCTAAACATCAAAGTAACTTTTGGCACCAGAAATTTCAACCAAATTTTACATTCAAAAGTATCCTGGAACGTAAATAAGATATAAGATTGTTATTTTTTGTTAATTAATAAGTTATGAGTTTTACTATACAACCATTTTATTACATTGTTTGTTTGTGGAAGGAATGTCAGTCCGAGACAATTAGAATTGCTTTCATTTTTAAATAATTATTTTTTTTCCAAAATCGAATGTTATACAAAAATATATTTGGATTTTTGAAAATGTTATACCATGAGTTTTGTCGATAATTACGAGATATTACATGTTATAATTACAGGAATCAAAATGCCTAAATGTTTTTGCCTACGAGTATTTTTTATTCAATTTATTTATTTAATATTAACGTTAACAAATTACAACAGGGATGGAGAATAGTTCAAAGAACGGAATATGGAAGTCTAGGCATTAACAGGGTTTATGATTTGCCATTGGCTAGTTTAAGTGGCTATATTACACACTGAGTAACATTCACCATTTTGCGTATGTTTGAACATCTATATTTCTTCAATTCTTCCATTTTTTTATTTTAGCTGAGTCAAAGAGCTGAAACCTTCATTGTTGTGGAAAGATTCATCTAATAGCTATGAAATGTTTTCGTTAATGTATAAAGCCCTGATCGAATAGCGATTTCATTCTTCGAAATGTTTGATAACCACCTTACTGTACATAGTTTGGTGGTAGAACAAGCAGAAATACATATTACTACCAATTCCGTAGTTGTGTAACTAATTTAGTGAGTAAGCAAGGTAAGTTCCGCTTCCAGCTAAACAACGCCGCTACTGGGTCCTCAATGCGCTTTATTACGGAATACCGCCTCATCAAATAAGAACATATCTACGTAGAACATGTAAGATGTATGCCACTGACGTTAAATACATGTAAAATGAGTGAATATGGCAGCAATTATTCTGTGCTAAGTTATTTCACTCACTTCGCACGTAAGAAAATTAACTATTTTGGTTTCAGAAAGTGCGTTTCTAAAACTCTTAAAAACAGCCCATATCCAATCGTGAAATTTTATGATAGACAGTTTTGTGGAAACTTAACTATAAAAACAGAAGTGACATATACATTAAGCAGAACATCTACAATATTTTATTGTCAAAATTCTCGAACGGGAGCTCAATATAACTCACCTATTGTTAGATTACAGAATACCGGGAATGAATATGCATCACATTTTGATATATTTAGTTTATCTCTGCCTAACTTAAAAAATAAAGTGACCAACATATTTTTATCAAAAAGAGCAAATCATCTTCAGAAGATTGAGTTGGAATAGTTATAATTTGATTGATTAATGTATTTTGTTATTGTATAATTTCTTTAAAATATATATGTATTTCAAGCAATTAATAATGTGTACAGTACGAGTATATTAATATTTCATACTCGATTTTTTTTTATAAATATTTTTATTTTTAAATTCCTAGATTTAGCGTATTGCTTGATAGTGTACTATTATTTATACAAAATGTCAGATATTTCGTTTTATCGACATGTAAATGTATGTTTATTTAATAAAGTTAGCTTCAAGTTCACAAATCATTTAAGTAACTACGACGTATATTTTTTGATTAGTTTGTTGTTAATTGTAGCAATCTCAGATGGGTTCGATCTCTATTTATTATGATTTCTAAAATATTGCAACAAATCCACACACGACCTTTTATTTATTTATTTATTCATTTATTGGGGATATCAACAGTAATACATGTAACAAAAATATAACAAATAAAATATACAGAGAATAAAACCAATGACAGATATCCACAGAAATACATTATATACACGTACAATACATACTAGTGTGTTTGTGTGAGAGTAAGTGAGTGAGAGGGTGGGTGTTATATTGGAATGAGGGTGGACATGTGTGTAAATATTGCACAAGTGTCAAGTGTATTTGTAGCGCCTGCGCAGTTATGCGATAACTGAATTAAAATTCATTGCGCCCCATCTAATTCTGAAATTATTATATTTTACTGTGAAATATAACTATAATGCTAAAATTATGGCATAAAATTGCTTTTTAATTTATTTCAAAGCAGGTGTGAAAATTTTCACTCTCACTATGTTTCTTTTTCGGGAAAACTGAGTTTACCCTGAAGATGGCTCTTGCAATGGTAGTCGAAACGTCGGAACAAATCCAACATAAACGGTATCACCCAAAAAAGAAACAATAATTATTTCAAATCACTTTACTCGAATTCCAGTGTTGGTAGTAGTAATATTTACCTATGCACCTAGTACTTGGTTACTGCTTCCCTAATCGAAACATCTATTTTTATCATTTATTGTATCTTCACCGTACACTGCTCAAATATTGCGAGCAGCTTTGACAACTTTATTCCCTTGATTGAACGCGAACAGAAAGAGGTGTCGAAAATGCTCACATTCATTTATTTGACATTCCATTTTAAAGGCTTACAATAATATATGTTTCTATCTAAGAACGAAGAAATATTTTTTTCGAATGGCGTATAACATTTACCTTTGTTTTTATTTTTTTTTAAATGGACTCAACTTATGTTGAAACCCAATAAAATTGGAATAAATAAAAATCTTGTGTAACAAAAAAAAACATAATTGTTCTTTTGGCTAAACTAATTATTCTGGCAACAAAACGGAAGGTTTTACAAATGATAAAATAAACCTACCCTTACTTGTTTTTATATTTATAAACATTTTTCTCATCTTTAGAATACAAAATACCGCTAATCCTTCCAAATCCAA
Source organism: Micrasema longulum (assembly GCF_059751315.1). Classification (NCBI taxonomy): domain Eukaryota; kingdom Metazoa; phylum Arthropoda; class Insecta; order Trichoptera; family Brachycentridae; genus Micrasema; species Micrasema longulum. The sequence continues at coordinate 20,729 of NW_028277412.1, forward strand.
GGATTACAGTACCTAAACGTGGAGAAACGAATAACAATAAGAATTACAAACCTATCGTGTCTTTTTGAAACACAGGACCCAAATAAGAGAGATCGTTATTGTTGTTAGAACCTTTATTGTATTATCATTTCTCAATTGTACCTCTTTGTAAATTATAATAATAAAAATAATCATCTTTATCAATAAAACAAAACAATTATATATGGAATATGTACTCACGAGAGAGCAAATCTGAGACATAATCTGAGTATAATAAAAACGTTAAGTGCTACGGTTAATAGAATATAAACAAGGTGACTTAGAGCTCCCGCTAATTGTGACAAAAAGTCGCTGTGATATGAGAGTGCGCTCATTGTGGATCCAGCGGCTGGCGACATAAGTGTGACGTGACTGTCACCCGGCCTGTACTTTGCTATGGGAGTGCGCTCACTAGAAACTTTTTGACACTCTGCCGGCAGACGCCTACCGAACGGACGTGTTTTATGAATTTTTCAAATAGTGATATTAACATATTACAACAGTGATGAAGAACATTTGAGACAAGATAATATAGAAGTCGGGGCATTTACAGGGCTTATGACCTGTCATTGGCTGGTTTAAGTGGCCACTTTACAAACTGTAAAACATCCACCATTCTACCCATATTTGAACATTTTTATTCCTTCAACCCTTTCATCTGTTGATGTTTGTGAAGTTTAAGAGCTAAAACCTTTATTTATGCGGGCGAGATTTAAGATGTATGCTTCTCTGCAAGAAGATGATATTAACAACAAATTGTTAATAGCATAGAGAAAAGGCCAGCATTGTGTACAAAAAAATTAAAGGAATTCTCTGGTATTCATTTGATAAGGTAATTGTGGGACGAGATATCAATTCAATTAATTCAAAACCGTTTATTGACTTACGAAAATAATTTTAAAAACTTGAGAGGATATTGACGTTATTCAGGATACAGGGAGAAAAATTTTTCTTTTAAAAGTCGTTCATTATACATGGAATGTACCCAGTGTTTCTTTCATTGAATTTTCTTTCTGCGTAATTCAAGAGCGCAAATCACTGCGACCTCTTTGAAATCCATCGCTAAATAAACATTTTGTCACCAATAGTAAGCGCACCCACAGTGACTCAACGTGACCGTGACAAAAAGTCACTGCGACAAAAAGTCACAGTCAGCGGGTGGTCTAACTCATAGACTTAGTATAAAGTTACGCCTAAGCATAGTGGTAGAATGTGAATGGGAATACCATCCTTATTTTACCATTATAAAATGGATGGTATTCCCATCCATTTCTACAATTATACGTGGGCGTAACTTTAAACCAGGTTTACAAGTAAAGCCCAATGTTTTCTTTCACGCAGTAAAAATTGAGGCATTTCGTTTTAGGGCGAAATTTCTCTAAAATGTATGAAAAAAATAATAAAAACCATTTTTTTTAAATGACGTCACAATTTCCTCTAAATCAACCAACGATAGAGTGTTTTCGGGAAGCCAACCCAACAATCAGGACAACTCACTGAAGACAATTTTGACGTCATGCACGGAGTAATTAAAAAAATACAAAACTTTAAAAAATCCCAGCCATGATAATACGATATGAAAAAATTGAATAAAAAAATAAATGTCTTTGTTTGATGGTCTATTAACAAATAAAGAAAAATAAATACTGAACTTCCTCATTGCTAAGATTAAGAAAGGGTCACTGAGATTGGTTGGTCATGTAGAACGAATAGATAACGAAAGAATGGTAAAACAGATATACCTATATAAAGCGAGAATGAACGATAACATGGACGAGGACGAACGAGGACGACCAAAAACGATGTGACGTGATCAGACCAAAATCTTAAGTATCGTCATGTCAAAAGCAGATACAACCGAAGAGCATATAACAAAATTTATCAATGTGAAAAAAGCTTGGAATGTATGTCAGGATAGACGAGTGTGGCGGTCCATCCTCTCTGCCTACACTACCGTAAAATGACGTGATGGTATGGTTATCTAGTTAATTTTGGATATTAATATTAGGCGTTTACTTGATAAATACTTTTTTTGCCAATTAATTCAAATTGATTCGAATAACAATATTATGATCCCAAATAGATAAATATATTTTTTTTTTAAATAATGTCTTTTAAAAAAAAAATTACTACACAATGGCGTTATTATCTTTTGTCTCTCTAAATTTTTATTAGGCTGGATGTAAAAAATTACCTGAAGGCAATAAACCATCATTCATATTCATATATTGTGTATGTACTATATATGAATGGATATTGTACAATCATCATAATTTATTTATACGCATCGTATGGTGTATAAGGCACTGAATTAGTAGGTACACTAACTGAAGCGTATCTTGAGTATTTTTGTTACATGAAGGTAAGATGATCAATCTTACGCACTTCATGTACTAATTCTGGAAATATAAAATATCGTTGTGTCAAAATACCTTTCTAATTAAATATTTAATACCGACCATGTTAGGAATTGAATCCGAGTCTTTTTGTGTTGGAGGCAAACGCACTAAACGTATCGGTAAAAAATGATTAATAAATAAATTCCCGTTCTAGGGGCCTGATTTAGGTTTTTTTGGGACCACATCGGGCCCTATTTTGGACCCTATTTCCTTTTTTACAAGGCATCAGGTTCTAGTACACGTCCGCTGCTTACTGTTCGTCAGCAGTTCATGTTGGAACTACGGAACCTGAACCTGACAGGGGCTGGCAGCTGACAGATATGCCTAGAGGCTCTTTGTGGACACCATATTGTAATGATCTTCGAACAAAGATGTTTGTGGTTTTTCTCAACTTTTCATGAGAGCGGTTTGATTTTTTTTTTTACACTTTATGTCAAAACTCTATAAGGACAAAAGTATGTTCTTCAATATTTGGGTTACTTATACATATTTTCATTTCCAAACCGAAAATAAAAAGCCCATATGAATTCTTTTCAAAGTCAAATGTAAAAGAAAGTTCATGTCGCATTTTTCGCACATCTATCGTTGTTTTACGATCACGACGTTATGATCCAAAGAAAAAGCAAAAACGTCGATGATGATAAATACATAGGTTGTCGATGTTAAGTGATTTTTTTTTCTGACAAACGTAAATTTAGAACGATCTCCATATGATAATACTCGTACATACGTAGTGTGTAGAAGTATGGATTTACTGACGCATTCATCAGAGATGAGAGATTATTTTTCGTGTAGGTACATCATATCCGCATAGAATATATCCGGTTTTACCACATTCAGTGGACATTTATCATATTTCTCACCCCCCGTAGTTCAAAGTAGTCCTGGGTCAGAACGCAGCATTCATTTGTGTTTGAAATATTAATTTATGCAAATAAAAATACGTTTTTTTTTCCAGACTAATTTAAAAGGTCGAAACATAAAAGATTTTATTGTCTTGGTGAAAAATACGTAATATCTCCTTCGTTACAACTTTTTTTGTATTTTCATTTAAAATTCCCAGTAGTTAATAATTTCTAAAGGTTTCATAAACCTAGTTAAATAAATGTCGTTAATTACTACGATAGAGAGATGTGTTTTCTTTGAACAAGACTACTAATGTATCAAAAACATAATTAGAATTGGATTGTGGTCCCGTGGCTAGTGACGCTCCCGGCCAGTATTACAATGGGAAGTTATCAGGGTATTCTCAATTTTCCATAAAATAAAATCTATTATTATTCATAAAGATAATTTGTATTTTTGTACGACGATTCAAAGTATCATGATCTATAACCTGCGATTGAACATGTTTTTAAAATTCATGCACATTTTTGTACAGAAAATTAGATTTGACTCTGTAAATAATTGCAAATAACTCTGTCAACTATCCAATGTATTTGGGCCTAAAGTTCCGAGTAAATAGTAAGTTATTTACAATTTGTTGAAAATCACCCCCAAAATTTAATCATTAGAACGGAAATATTTTTTTAAAATAATAACATTAATATAAAAAGAAATGAAACAACTTTGTTCTCAACCACTAATTTTTACTATATTTTTTTTCCACCGACTGGTTTCAAAGCAAATAAGCTTCTTCATATTGTCCATTAAAACAAAGATATCCATAATAATTAACAATATTTCAGGTATTTATTTAAAAACTGTTTTGAAAGGAAATTATGGAAGTCTTGGCCTTCATTATAAACAATTTGAAAAATCACATCACCTCCAAACCGTCAAAAACTGCATGTCATCAAACAGACTGAAACTTAATCCATCTAAAATTGGGCTTATATTGATAGCTACAGCGCCTTTTGACCGATCTCCAATTGTAACCACAGGTTGTGATCTTACTTCTAGAATAAATTTTAAACAACTGGGTGTTCATTTAGATTAAGACCTTTTTCTTCATCCTCAGGTTAATAAAACGAAGTCCTGGTTTCTACCATCTCCGACCAATCAAATCCGTACGGAGAAATATTCCAATAGATGCAACTTAAGTTCTTGTGAATGCTTGTGTCGTTTCGCGTCTAGATTACTGTAATGGAATATACACAAATCTCCCAAAATACCAAACTGATGAACTAAAATCGGTTTTCAATAGGGCAGCAAGACTTATTACGGGATTCAAGAAATATTTTCACATCGTACAATATCTTAGAGATTTGGACTAGTTAAAAAGCCCAGAGATAATATAATATAAGCTTTGCCGAACAGTTTTCAAATCCCTTCATGAAATGGCTTCAAGATACCTATCGGACCTCTCGGAAAATCTAGTCTCAGGTCAGCATTTGTTTCAGGCAGAGGAAAATTTGTCGAAATCCGGCGCTGCCCAAACACTAGGTTCGGAGATCGTGCTTTTGCCGTTGCCGACCCCTCTACTCTAGAACCAATTGCATTTACACTTACGAATCATCGACAGTTTCAGTCAGATCTAAACAGAAATCTCACATCTTTAGTTTATCATATCCTCAATTTAATCAGAAAATATAATACCCATGTAGTGTTAGCTTAGAACATAAGTTTACGAATAAAATTATAAAGCGCCATTAAGGCGATTTATGAGATCATTTAGATATATGCTCACAGATTTGTGACACTTATGAGATTCCGAGATCGATTTATTTTGTATGTTTTATAATGTTGTGGTTTCAAATACAAAATCAAAGCATCGCTTATAAATCCGCCTGGTTCAAAAATTTATTTAATTTTTTTATTTATTTATACTTTTACATTGTTAGTATTCTTTTTTTATACAGAATAATGTTCTCCCTCACTGTCCCTCACTGGGGTGTCCCGTGCCGAGGGAAACATTTTCCAAAAATGTGAAACATGCCTAAGATAATAATAATATTTAACAAAGTTATGAAATATATTTAACAAAGTTTAAAAAAATTAACAAAATAAGAACAGTAAATAAAACGTAACTAAACCAATTAAGCTAATCATAATTAACATAATAAACAAAATAAAAATATTCATAAAAAACATAACCAATTTATATAGACTAATTAATAAAATTCATAAACAGTACATACATTTTACATATTTGGCTTGATCCAGTCATCGATCCGTGCGCAACCCACCTCCACTATCCATTTCTTGATAGCAAATTTATATTTTGATAACATACTTATTGTCCTTATGGATATTGGATGTAGATTATACACTTTAAGCGAGTAGTAGGTCAATCCTCTTTGACCGAAGGTTGTATTTATTTTTTTATTTTTTTGCAGCATCAGGGTGGAGTATCTAGTAACTATTGTATTTGTGACGGAAGGTAGAGAATAATGTTTACGTGCGGATAGTCACAAAGCTTTTGCATAAAGTTGTTTTGTAGAATTTACATTGAGATTTGCAAATATACCGAGGGAGCTAGTTCTGATTGGGACTCTTAGAAGAATAAATATTGATAAATATTTTCAGACGTTGCCTATTATGTAGTGAAATAATTTAATCATATGAATTTCACCTGTAACAATAAAGGTTTCAGCTCTTTATCTTTACGAAAATAAACAGATATAAAAATCGGAAAAATGTTCAAATATAGGCGGAATGGTAAATGTTACACACTAGTGTAAAGTGCCAGCCAATGACAGGTCATAAGCCCTGTGGATGCCTTGACTTCTTTATTCCCTTTTCTAAAAAGTTCTTCATCTCTGTTGTAAAATGTTAATATTAACAGCTCCCAGCTATCCAGTCCTTGTCTCCAAAAATTTGAATGACTCAAAACATTTAACAATTTAAAAAGTATTTTATTTGGTGCTATTTCGTGGATCAAAAGAATCTGACTCCTTCCTGCTATAAAAAAACATCATATTCCCCGTAAGTTAAATTTACTGCGTTGTTATTCGTATATTTTTACAGGATTATACTGTTTACTGAGTTATGGGGGTTAACCCTTTGTATGTCATCGGGGAAAAGTGGGGTATACTGGACCATGTGTTTGTATCGTCCTATTTCTACAGGCCTATATTGACGCTATGGGATTGCTGACTTCATAATATTTGATTATTTATGTCATAAAATTTTCTCGAAAAATCCTCAATTTAAGGCAACGATCGCGCCAGTAATGAATTTGTTTTTAAGAATAAAAATATAAACACATTGACTGTTTACTGTTATTATAAAGATGAACTGAGGAAGTTAAGTACTACGGGAAATTGGATATAAAGTATTTTCTTGCGCGTGGTAAGAATGAGAGTGTAGAGGATTTATTATTATACTCCACTTGATAGTAGCCCATTGACAGGTCATAAGCCCTGTATATGCCTGGACTTCTATATTACCTTCTCTTAAATGTTCTTCATCTCTGTTGTAATATGTTAATATAAACAGCTCCCCAGGGAGTTGAATCCAGTCCTTGTCTACAAAAATTTGGACAAACTCAAAATATTGTTGTTATTTACAATTTTTGGTTTATTACACACGAAAATACAAAGATTACACAAATAATATTTTAGAGTGCATTTGAATACTGGTGAAGACAGAGAAGGGCGAGTGACGTGTTACGCGCCCTTATGTAGGTCCATTGGGCACTGTGGCCATAGACAACAACTATCTGGTCCCCACAAGAACATTAACGATAACTCAACGAAGAGAACTTGTCAAGTCACAGGCGGAGTAATTTTGAAATCACAACACTTTAGAAAATCAAAGCGCTGATAATACGATAAATAAAAATAAAAATATTTTTTGAGGATAGTTTGATGGTCTTTTAATAAACAAAAAAATATTTAGTATTTTATTTATTTATTTATTGACACTTTATATACATATACAATAAATATACATATAAGGGCGGGCATATTGCCTGGAGGCAATTTCTTCCTACCTACCCAAACCGTTCAGTTTGAGAAAATTATAAATACATGGACATATTGAATCTTACAATTTTATACAAAAAATTTAAAGCAAAGATTAACAAAAATAAATATATGTATAAAAAAAAAAAATAACACTTTACTATGAAGAGAGGAGAGGGGATGGGAAGGAAAGAAGAAGGATAAAGGAACAATTTAAATATTTAGATAGTGACATTTCAATCTCGACTTAAATGTAAATAAAGAAGGGGCGTCTCTAACATTAGTGGGTAGATTATTCCACAATCGAGCGGCTACTACTGTGAAAGAGGAGGCAAAAAAATTAGAGCGATGACAGGGTATTAATATAGTATCCCGGGACTTCCTCTTCCCTCGAAATATTTTTTATGTGAATATAGTAAAAGTACGCGCAATATTACTTTCTTTAATGTCTAGGCATACGAAGAATATAATTATATGCGCGAAATAAAACCCGAATCTTTTCGACTCGATGGCTACCCTCAGGGCGCGTAATATAATGGAATGTTAACAGATGTATCTTTGATTATTATGATGTAATGTTTGTATACATTTTTAAATATCTTGGTTGGAGAAATACAATCGAATGTAATTTAAAGCAGTATGAGGCGACAATAATGCTCGTTATCTGAAATTCGTCGCTGCAAATATTCTGAATGCGGACAATCTTTGACGAGGCGTGAAATTTTAAAATTGTTTTATAATTACGATGTTATTTAAACAAGACTTTAATATGAAATTCTTCATGAGGGATTAAAAATACTTTAAAACTAGAACATTTATTGTCAAAAAATAAATAATTTCATGAATTTAGTGTGGTTTTAATTTGTGTCAAATTGTAATATTTTAACATTTGCAATTAATTCATTAATCTTTAAAACTTTTGCAGTTTAGACTTCCAGGTAGTAAATTAGGCTAAGTTACTCATCCTGGATTGTCTAGAAATATTTATTCAAATTCACGCAGATAAATTGCTTGCAAAATAAAATTGTATTTTCGAAATGAAGCCTTTGTTATTCCACAATTACCTGTTTAACATATTTTAATTAACAATGCACAGTAATTAATGATGCTACGAGATTATTGAAATACCGAATCCTATTTTTTAATGATTTATCACATATTGCGTATAAATAAATTACATGGTGATTGCGTATATTTTGTGCATTTATTTATTCGTCTTGCTTTTTGCATTATCTAAATACAATGCACAGAGCGAAAATATTAACAAATTGCTGCGCAAAGTCACCTTTTAGTTTTTTTAAATAGGTAAGGTCCAATTTTTTTTTAAACCTTTTCAATTTGTTGATACATTTAGTGTTATCTTTTTTTATTATTTTATGGAAGTTGAACAATTTTCTCACTCCTCACAACAATACGTTACACTCTCTACAAACATTTGGACAAACTCGAATTATTGTAATTTATTTTTAATAGGTCCTTTAAGTATAATGTGAAAGTAAAATGTTATTGGTTTTATTTTTCAGAGATACATCAAGTTGTGGTTATTTTTTTTAAAATAAAGTTATATTTGGTTCAAACAAGTTGTTGTAATTATTTTCCTTCATTTGTAATTCAAAGTATACGAGGTTCAAAAAGTATTTATTGAGATACAATAAAATGACACTAATCCCCGTCTCAGCAGTCTCCTTGAGCTGCTACACACTTCTCCCAACGCTTCTGCCACTGTCGGAAGCAACGCTGAAAAGACTCTTTTGGTATGGCGCGCAGGTGGTCCGTCGCAAAGTTCATGATGTCTTCCCTGGTTTAAAATCTGGTCCTTTTCAAAGGCATTTTCAGCTGGGGAAAAAGCCATCACCAGGGCCCACCGGATCGTGCTTTACTCTCCACTGATGAGCGGCCATCTTTGAAGCGGTTATACCACTTTTTAATCTGTGTGGTGCCCATTGCTTCACCTCCAAACACTTTTTTAATTTTGCGGATAGTTTCCACTTGAAAATTCCCAAGTTTTAAAAAAAACTTGATGCAGTAATGTTGTTCAACTTTTTCTGTCATTTTGTTAAAACCAAAATCCGATGACAATAGCGTACACGTGCTTAATCTTCAACGGTATGACAGCGACTGAGTGGCGCTGTAGTCGTGAAAAAATTGAGCATGCCCACTAGGTATACCTACAAACGTTCATCTAAACTTCGCGCTCAAAGCGTTATTTGTTTTGCCAATAAAAATTATGGTCGGATACTTTTTGCTCGTGCGCGCGTATCCGTGTAACTTTTTTAGGTGCGACTTCTGAAGAGTTAACTAAAACTAAAATAACCAAAAAACATCATCATTTTTCTTTTCCGCACCTAATGGTGCATAGGGCACTGCATCGGTACACCGATCGCAGCGTATCTTGATCATTTTTGTTACATGAAGATAAGATGATCAGTCTTACGCTTCGGGTACCAGTCCAGGGGCTATGAAATATTCTGGTTTGAAAACACCTCTTTAAATAAATATTTCATAACAACTATGTCTGGAAACGAATCCGAGACCTCTTGCGTGGTAGGCAAACCACCATCACACCACGAGGCCGACAACGAAAAAACAAAGTACATAATAATATATGAAACCAGTGACTTTACCTTATTACTAAGGGGCCAGTTACTCCACAAATAAATAATCCGAATTTTTTTAACGTTTGAAATTAAATATTTGTTAAAACAGTATTTTTTAAAAATGTTTAATTTGACTTTTTGCTACGTAACCCACACAACAATAATTACACTTCCCTTCAACTTTTTTAACTTATCCTTTTTTCTGGAACAGTTTTTTCGTAATAATAAAAGGATTTAACACTAGTTTATAAATCTTGAAATACGAATAAGAATTAAATTCCCATAATTTAAGTTAACCATAGTGATTAAATTATTTAAATTACACAAAAGCACTTTCATTAATAACAAAACTTTTAACATTATCTATGGTTCATTTACTACTAAATTTGTAATTATTCAAGATTATAATTTTGGATTCTGAAAAATTAAATTTATTGACCGGTTAAGTTTCTCCAAACCAATTTCAGAAACTTAGAATTAACTTTATGGTATTTCTAGTCAGTACGTTTGTAGGCCTAATTTTACCCAGACGACAGCTGTTACGTCTTGTCTCATTGCTTCATTATCAATTAATTTAATGGTTCACTATCGACAAGGCGAATTGACATTTCAGCTAATCACTTCTAGAGCTGCATGTCACTAGTTGAAAGCGTAGGTTCCGGCTAAAAATATCCATAAATAAAAAAGTAGACATTCTATTGTGTTAGTAGACGCGACGCGATCTATAATCAGCCGAGCAGAAAGTTTTCAGGATGCTAAAACTGAAAAAGCTCGCATCTGAAAATTTTCTCATACGACCGAAACACAGAATTTTAATTAAACTGTATTTTTACGTGATATTTTTCATTGTTATTTTTTTTTACAAAAACCCTATTTTTTACCTACATTTTTATATCCTTTATTCACACCCAGTGGTGCATAACACCAATTGTATTTTACATAAACGTAAGGCAATCAGTTTTGCGCTCCGGGACGTCGACTCCCCTAGAATCGAATACGAGGCCTCAAGAGTGGAAGTGCACTATTAAGTGTGGATAGGGGAAAAATAATGGCGATGATTTTGAAATTTTACTTTTTCTTAAATGGACAGCGAAAAGAGGTGTAGATTTTTTATAGAAAACATTTACGTTCTTATGATTTAGGCAAAATATTACAATTGTGATGGCCATTTTCAACGAGTTGTAGGGGAAACGTGTACAAAATGATCCCTCGAGGAAAAACAATCCCTTGAGATTTTAGTAAAACTGCTATGTATTTTTTAATTCTATAAATATATACATAACAAAGTGTTTGAAACGTTTGAAAGTAATAGCGGAGAGACGCCTGCAGTAAGAACGAGTGTGCGTAAAAAAATATAATTTTCACCAGTCAGATCTAAGGTAAGTAATTTTTAAACATCATCTTAAATTGTAATATGGCACATTATTTATACTGCACAGACAATATTTTAAAATCATATCTATCTTCTTCATTATTCATGTGTCAGTTTATTGATATTTTAGTTGTTTTATTAGAAACAACATCTCCTGAATGATCCTGTAAAATGATCCTCATGGAATCATTTTGTACACGTGGTTGGGCAAAATGATATTTTCGTGGGGTTTTGCTATAACCAGTACCGAAATAACATGCTGAATAGTAACACATTTTGATAAATTGTGGTAGATAGAATAATGATAACACTTTTCAAAACTAGTCAAATTATTAAAAAAATTACATTTTTTATATATTAAATATAAATTCTCCCTTAAGGCTGTAGTTGGGTAAAACGAACGCAAAATGAGGAAATCATACGATTTTGCCATTTTAAAACGAATGTTTTTTTTTGATCGGGCAATAATAAAAAAACAAAAAAACATAAATCAGATATAAAACAATATTTTTTAAAGGTATTTCTGTTAAAAGTATACTTAAAAGTTTTATTTAACTAAAATAAAATTACTTTTTGACTGGCAGATTACGCCATTTCAAATTTAGACCAAACTTAGGTATCTGGGATCTCAATGAGAATTAAAGAATAATAATAATTAAATAATTTAATATTAGAAAATGCGAATCAAGTTGTGGTTGAGTGGGGTTCGAGCTTCGGACCTCTGATCCGAGAGTCCGTGACACTAGCCACGAATCCACAAATCGGTTCATTATTATTTAGTCTTATACTGCTATTAACTTGTTGGAAAATCAAGACGTCATTTACTTTCAAAATTTAGAAGTAATGGGAATATAAACAAAAAGTCAGAGAAGATTACAAAGTTATATATTAATAAATATTGTTTGTATGTTCAAAAATGATTAAAACATCTATGTTTATACATTTAGAACATATTAAACTTTGTCGTATTTGACTAACATCTTTGAAGACATGAATAATTAAAAGTATAATAAAAAAAATAACAAAAAATCTTTGCATTTCTTTCTATTATATAATCACAAAGACAAGTTTAGTATTTCAAGACTTCAAACCTTCAGGTTTTTGGTAAACTAAGATTTTTTTAAAATAAATTGTAATACTTTGAGGTAGCAGGTTATCACTTTCATCCACTTTGTTTGATGGACCAATATCCGATTTCATCGCTCTCGTGACTTCGTCAGACTGGTTCCACCCCACGTGGAGGTTGGCTTTCATCACGCTTATAAGGAAATTCAGTGTTTTTTTTTATTTATTAATAGACTATTAAACTAAGAAGGAATTTAAAAAAAAAATGTTTACTGTGTTATCGGCGCTATGATCTTTTGAAGTTTTGTATTTTCGAAATTATTTTGCGTGTGACGTCTTAAGTTCTCTTCTCCTTCATCTTAACGAGTTCAGCTGATTCATCAGTTGTCTTATCGTAATACCTATCACAACTCTCATTGGTTGATTCGTAAGAACTAGTGACGTCATGCAAAGTAGTTCGTTTTTATTTATTTTATTATATATTTTTAAGAAACTTTGCCGTACTATTGAATGCTCTAATTTCTATCGCCGTTAAGAGCGATTTTTTGTATCCAATTTCCCGTAACGCTAAACTTCCTCATTTTTCTTATGTCTGCAGCTACTCAGAATAAGGATTTGGGGCCACAGTGGAACCGCTTTCTGAAGACGAAGCGCGGTCTGACTTTTCTTTGTAAAAAAGTATTCCCGTATTTTCTCCCTGGATTATATATGCATTAGAGCAGGGTTTTTTTTACGCACTATAGATAATTACTATTGGCGTGTCTTCATTGTTTTGCTTTTTTAATAAATTGTAAATGCTCCCAGTTGTATATGGCGTCTTCAGACGTTTGGTATACAAATATAATAAACAATTTTGAAAAACAGAAAAGATACCTACCAACACAGAAAATTTTGTTCATATACTTTTTCTAAAAGTAAAACCAAAATCGTTTTAGTTTTGGAGAACAAAAAATGGGAGAACGAAACCTTGATTTTAGTTGCGCATCATCAGTCCAACGTGCAGGTGTCTTTTTTGCAAAGTATCGGAGAGACATTTGCGAGAAAGTGACATAAACATAATGTTCAAGTACCCTTTCATCACATTTCTCTACCATTGCATTTTTCCTTATGTTTTTAAGCAAAAAGATACGTCTTCTTTCTACACTGCGTTTTCCATCAGCTTTTCCTTGTAATATGAGTCTGACTATTTTGTACTTTTCTCCTTGCATAAAATATCGAAAAATTCTTTTTCCTCTTGTACTTTATATTAATTTTTCTTATCACATACTTCTTTTTACTTTTTCGTTGCAAACTCTGTCTGCCCATTATATTTTAAGCATTATTTTATAGCATAAAATTTCGAATTCTTCAATATTCTTTGTGCTAGCTTGGATGAGAAGTCTTGGTTTCGATGCCGTGGAGAAGTGCTATATAGATATATCAACACATAATGACGAAGTTCAGTGGTTTTTAAATGTATTAATTTACTATTTAACTAAACCAAAAAAATTGTTTCGTATCATCTCTAAAATTTTTGAATTTTTGAAATTTTGAAAATCCCTACCGAAATTTTAAAATTAAACCGCCCGCGACGTCATAATCAAAACACACATTTGAACGGTGAAATATAACTGTCAAAAAACAAAAGAATATAAGTTTAACTGACGTATTAATGAAGGCATTTTACGACATCGTTTGACATGATCGGATCGGAACGACAAAAAGTTTGTTTATGTTTCTTACATTTGAAAATTTAACCCTGTACAATTATAATTAACATGGCTAACCCAGACGCCGAAAATCTGTTGCCTGTTGCAAACATGATCGTCCATGGATGCCAGAACAACATAAAAATGCTGTAATTTATTGGCTATTGCAAACACGTGGTCACATAAACCTGTAATCTAGCAACGTACTTCATTTTTTATTTAAAACTTTTTTTTTCATACATTTGCGAGAAAATTCGCTATTTAAAATTAAATACACAAAAAATTCAAGTTTTACCGCTTGTTAGACAACATTTTTCACATCCAATTTTCCATAGCACTGAAATTCTTCATTTGCAGAATTCTTAAATTGAGTCACACATTTTCCCATATTTTAATAGAAAGTCATTTACAATTCAATGAAAATGCTCCCAAAAAGAAATACTTAGATAAATCACAAAATGGAAAATATTTTCCTATTCAAAATACGCATATTGCGGACAACGCAATTTATTTGTGATATATTCATTACTTGGTTTTGCTGTGTCACCCTAAATTCACATCCCAAAATACCTGAACTATGTATAAACTCCTGGTCAAACGTTCGTTGACAGGTGTGAGTGTATAAGCTAATATTAACGAGAAGTTTCTGAACAAAATGAAGGAAGATCATCACTTTGATATTTTTAACTGTCGCCAATAGCTTTCCAACCTGACATGATGATTTTTTTAAAGTAAAAGGAATATTAATTGTTTGAGTGAAACTTACCGAAAGTCACAACACGCCTAACAAATTCTTGGCGCTACGACATCAGTCATTTTCTTTAAGTATGTGAGACTGTTTTCAATCTGGAACATCCTCTTGCATTGAATAAACAATATTAAAAATATGAATTTGTAAAAAACTAAAATAGAATTTTAAAAAGTGATGATTCAAATCAAATAATATTAAATTGATATTAACTACAACGATATGAAATCGTTTTTTTTAATTAAAATTATTTATTGACAATTCTTGATGGAATTCTATTGTAATGATGTAATAACTTATATTTACATATAAGTTAGATATGAAATAGGATTTTCGTAAAGGGATCATAATACGAAGAATAGCAGTTTTTTGTGACCGTTTGTGTAGTTGCAATTTGGTTGTTTATTTTTATTTATTTATACTTTTACATTGTTTGTATTCTTTTTTATACAGAATAATGTTCCCTCACTGTGGTGTCCCGTGCCGAGGGAAACATTTTACAAAAAGTGAAACATGCCTTAAATCGTTATTTAACCAAGTGAACATAATAACAATAAAAATATAAAAAAACACGTAATTAATCAAATTAACCTAATTATCATTAACATAAAAAACAATATAAACTAAAATCACCATAAAAAAACATAACCAATTTATATACCAATAGACCAAATTTCATAAACAGTACACACATTTTACCTATTTGGCTTGATCCACTCATCGATCCGTGTGCAACCCACCTCCACTATCCATTTCTTAATAGCAATTTTATATTGTGTGAACTTACTAATTGTCCTTATGGATAATGGAAGTAGATTGTACACTTTAACCGAGTAGTAGGCCATTCCTCTTTAACCGAAGGTTGTATTATTTTTTTTTTGCAGCATCAGGGTGGAGTATCTAGTTACTCTTGTATTTGTGAAAGAAGTTATGGAAGGTAGAGAATAATGTTTGTGTGCGTATAGTAACAGAGCTTTTACATAAAGTTGTTTTAGATATTTTACACTAAGATTTTTTAATTTACCGAGGGAGCTAGTTCTGATTGGGACTCTTAAGATAATTATTACTTAAATTATCGTACTTCAAAGCGATTATTCTTCGTGATTTATATGAATATCAAAAAAAAAATGTTCTTTAAGATTCGGAGGGTATTAAAAACAATTATTTTTCAGTGCGATCAATGTATTTACTTAGCCCTTAATAAAATAATTAACGCATTAATTAACGCGCTACAAGAGTTTTAATCAAGACATTTTATTAATAACAGCTAATTAAAGTTTATAAGAGGTAACAGGTGTGTTTTGACCCAGTAATTTAGTGATATCTTTCATCTTAGACGGCAAACAAAATTAAGTATTTTTAATTCGTTGTTCTCAATTAAACGCGTCCTCTGAAAATACTGTGGATTTGAAACCAATAAATATTTTTTACGGTTAATTTTAAAGTAGCTCTGTTTATTTTTATTTAATTAAAAGCCGTTATTTACGGTCAAACGACCTCGTTTGCAATATTTGTTTTCGATCAAGAAAACTTAGGAATGTATTAATTACGTAATTCACACAAATTTGTGAGTATCTATACCATTTAAGTGGTGTTAGCGGCGCTATTATGAAGATTTGGATGATCTTGAATCATCTACTGGATAGAAGTAGACTAAAGTTCTGAAAAAATTAAGGGCATAGCTCCATATGGGCAGCGTATTATTACTTTTGCCTTGATAAATTTGCCTGTTTTACAACGACTCTATTATTGAACTAAATTTGTTGCAACATTGGGAAAACATTTTTGTGAAGGTAATATGGAAGTTATGACCTGTTGTTAGCTGGTTTAAGTGGCCACTTTACACACTGTGGAACATCCACATTTCCTCAACTCTTCCATCTGTTGACCTTGTGAAGTAAATGTAAATGCCCCATTTTTACATTCCTCTGGATATTGAGATTTTTCATGTATCTGGGGGAGTAATTTAACGTTACAAGATTCTCTTACTTTTGGAACACATTTTTCTCTGGGTATTATGTATACCTATGTGTTATTTTTATATATACCTAATTTTACGTTTATATTTTCATTATTTTAATATGTATGAATTAGGATATTCTATTTTGTAATGTACATTAGAGTGGGCCGGTGATGTATGATTTTTTTATTTTTTAGACATCAAAGTGAAAGGGGTCTAAAAAGTTTCATTTTGGATAATATTGAAAGTAAAAATGATTATTTATACTATACTACTTAAACTACTTTTGGCCTTCAACCGAGGTTTGAAGTTGGCGGCCTCCGTGGTGTAGTGGTCAAGACGCTTGACTCACGCACGGAAGGTTCCGGGTTCGATTCCCGGTGAGAACACAAAAATTTAAAAAATGTGATTTTTCTCAAGCCTGGGTGCTCTGTGATGTAATTCACCACTGTAATTAGGCCTCCTGGTATGTTGTGGTGCAAAAAAAAATATGTAAAAATGTAAAAATGTAAGTTTATCACTGTCTGAACATTTTGTTAAATATCCATATTGATAAAAATATTTTTTGTTAGTAAAGATATATGGCTTAATCACATTACAAATTCGAGCACGTTTTAAAACTACCGAAATGCAAAAAGTTTACACTCCGCGGAACTGATTCCATTTAGCGCCTGGCTAATACTGACGAAAACAATGGCTCATTAAAACAATGGTACCCATTTATTACAAAAAAAGTGCAATTGGAATGATTTTTTTATTTAAATACAAAATGACAGCTGGTTAGGCGCAAAAAATCGACTTTTTCGAAAATATGTGTCGAATACTTTTTTGATTTTATTTGCATTCCGAGTAATCCAAAAGGCAACTTTTTTGACCCCTTTCATTTTTGTAGTTGGAAAAAAATATTGGCTCACCCTAATGTACATATACATGAGTAAATAAAATTGAATTGAAAAATTGAATTGAATTGAAAAAAAATCTCTTCTCAAAAATGTTTTTCCACTTTGTTGCAACTAAGTTAGATCTAAATTACTCTCTAGGGTGGAAATCCAGCCTGTCTACAAACATTTTGACATTCTCAAAACATTGTTGACTATTATTGAATGAAATTTAGGGTATGGCCATAATTATTATTACTTATTTAAAGAATTTTCTTTATCTTTAATCTTTTTATGTAAAAATGATTTTTCCGTGATAGATTTCATGATCAAATAACAGATTTTAGTAAAATTTTAATTTTTTCAACGCACGTTGACATGTAAAAAAAAATATTTCCTTTTATATCTTTATATTATAAATTCTAATTATTTTTTTATGATGTTTCAAAATTGCTAAAAAAAATTCAATTTCCATAAAAATATTTCCTTTCTAAATACTCGTGTGTCTTAAGTAAAAACATCAAATGAAAAAATAAGTGGAAACTTGTAGATATTGCGTCCCTTTAACTAAAATAAAGTACTCAAATATCCAAATAAATAGCGCTGGTTTGAAATCTCTAAAAGAACTCTAAATTCTCTGTGGATATCTTTTTTTAATATTCTGGCTGAAAACATTACTGGCTGAGACGTACATATGTGAAGTGGGATATGGCAAACTTTTCATGGCATGAAAACAGAGGTAAGTTTATTTCTGCGTATTCGTTTTTCATGTGTCTTTATTATCAATAAACAAGTAGGCTTCCCTATAGCAACCATTATCTAGATTATTCTGCGCCATTTGGGCAGCATCCCTTTTCAAACGAAACTTTTCAGTTTGTTTCAGTTTCCCTCTCCTCTCTTCGTTTGATGGCTACTCAAATAATATTAATATTTCAGGCAGTTAAATAAATCTCCATTAAGGACGAATTGCTAACAAAGTTAGCCCGCTTTTTTAAATTTGGGTCCATGTGTATTGTGTACTTGAGCTTTATAAGGACTCTTTACAAACTCAATAGCTACATTCGTATCATATTTGTACGCCAATACAGGCTTTACCTTTTTTAATATTAATACTAAATTGGCTTTAAAAGATACTAGCATTCATACATAGTCTTGCATTGTCAATAAAATGATTACTTTTTTTCCGAAGAATAACAATGCTAAAATTCTATTTAAGAGGTTTGTCAGCAGATGGGAAAGAGGGGATGAAGAAAAAAGGTATGAAAAATACACCACAACACCCAGAGCAATTGAGAAAAAAAAATTCTTGCAAATTTAAAAATGATTTTTTTTAAAAAATTCTTTACAAGTTATTTACAATTTGATTTTTAATTCTAACATTTTTCTTATATTCATATTTTTTTTTTACTATACATAGTTTCACTTTTTATTTTACATTGCAACATGCTTTTTATGTTTCTACATGTACTCGTGTATAAAAAAAGAAAAAAAAGTGTTGTTTATTTTTTAAATTATTACTTACAATGTTTGTACTTACCTGTTTAATTTTTGTAAATGCCCTTGGGCGTATTTTATAATAAAATAAAATCAATAAATAAACATAATAAATAAATATTAAGAAAACAAACTCCTCGTTATCTAGAAAACAACATTTGAACGTATCGATGAACGTGTGTTCAAAAAACCTATTTCATTAATAATACTAAAGGCCTTAACCATATATACGTAGAAAAATATACAAAAATAGAAATTACACAAACAACATAAATCATTTAGCAAATGCAAAACGAGGACAATAATGGTACAGTCTATAGTATATGACTTCTAAGCTTAGCCATGCCAATTTTCTTAAATCCTAATCTGTATTAATTACGAAGAGATCTACGAAAAGCAGAAATCCATCCTAAAGAAATCCAAGTTGTGCGAAGAATTCACTAATCTACACATTCTGGACATTGGGTCAAAAAAACGAAAGTTGCCCTTAGGACATAGAACAAACGAAAAATCTTGACTTGTGGTGACACGTTTGGGAACATGAAAAATATATTGGTTGCAATAGAAATGAAGCATTACTTATGACATTAAATATTTTGTCAAACGAAATTAAATACATATTGTTTTTCGCAGTACTTAAACGTATTAAATTGACTATTAAAACTATACTTAGGCTAAATGAAAATGCTAAGATTTTTCAAAGTTTTGTATTTTTGAAATTACTCCGCCTGTGACGTCTCAAGTTCTCTTCCGCTTCTTCGTGGTCAGTTCTGTCGATTAGTCCATTGAATTACCATAAACCGGAAATCTTTCATAACCCTTTTACCATTGGTTGTTTCGTATTTATTTATTTATACTTTAACCTTGTTTTGTATTCCTTTTTTTATACAGAATAATGTTTCCTCACTGGGCTTCCCGTGCCGAAGGAAACATTTTACAAAATGTGAAACATGCCTAAAATTAGCTGTTTAACAAAGTTAACTTAATAATAACAATAAAAAATACGTAATTAATCCAATTAACCTAATTATCATTAACATAATAAACAATATACAACTAAAATAATTATAAAAAACATAACCAATTTAAAATAGAACAAATTTCATAAACAGTACACACATTTTACTTATTTGGCTTGATCCACTTATCGATCCTAATGACGTCGTAAAAGTAGTTATGTAAACTTACTGTTAGATTTAATGCTATAATTTTTACCGCGTTTAAAAAAACGTTTGTATCTGGTTCCCCGTAGGGCTGAAGTTCCTCATTGACTAAAATAAGTCAAAAAAGTTACATGTTCAAAATCCTCTTTAAGAGTTGCTTTAAAAAACAAATCATCCTAAAATTGTAGGTACTCTGCTTTAAATGCAGAATTTTCATCGCGTTTTTACGTCATGATGACGTCTTTCTGAAAGCATAACGTCACAGTATCCATTAATATTAATTGCTAGGTACGAGTACTGTGATTCACTTGTTTTGCGTAAAAATAAGAGTATTTGGACATAAACTTTACCAAGTTCAAACTTAGATGTATACCAACCAAGTTTATTGATTTTTAAACGTGATATTGAGAATAATTCTCCGTTCGGTTGGCATATAATATGGATCGAATTTCAAAGCTTCGGGCTCTTCGCACATATTGTGTTTCCTAAGACAGGTTAAACACGCTTTTACAGGTAAGTATTGTATGTCAGAATCTTATATTCATCGACATGGTCCTGAAATGAAACGCTAGAGTAATGTATTAAAGTATACCTACTCGGTTGAAGTAAATTTTTGGCTCGATCTACGCTATAATGCCTCTGATACACTCTCATTTCGCTGAATTGAGAAGATGAATTTTTGTTATTTCGTGAATATTTATTGAATCAGTGTGTCAGGCTATAAAACCGGTCACTGAATATTCCAAATTCGTGCATTAAATCATCTCTTGTCTTTTATTTCTGTAATAAATAACAACAAACTTCCATCAAGAATTTCCACTTACAAACTCAATTTTTTTCCACCATTGTTGTGTAGTTTTTTAATGCAAAATATGTCACATTTTACAATATAACAAAAATGTCGTTTAAATAGTTTTTTGTCCTTTTTCCAAAATGTATATATTTACTCCTAATTTTACAAAATTTAAGTGACTCGTGGAGCTTAAAAATATACGAACATATTCATAATATCTGTACCTCACAGGCAGACGGATGCAAATCCAAATGTCAAATGTTCAACACAAGCCTAAAAAATCTACTTTCTCTAAGTGATTTCTAATAATTAAAAATACAAATTAAAATAACATTTATTTGTATTTTTAATATCTCATTACATTGGTTCTTTTATTATAAGACTTTATTTTTTTCAAAATCAATGGACATGGTCATAAACTGGATACGAAAATCGAAATGTCATTTCATCGAATTCTGGATTTGCATCCGTCTGCCTCTGAGGTACAGATATTTTTACGGGTCATTTTAGAACGCAATATATATTCTTGTTAATATGGGTTTGTGAAAATACAAAAAAAAAAACACGGCCCACTCTAGTGTTCAGTCTGGACAATTGAATACCAAGGCTATTCTTGTCCTTCCGACAATGATCATTTGAATTGCATCCAATAGAATTACACGATAAGAAATATAGCGCATTGTGTGAACATATGCATACCTAACACTGTCTCGTGTTTCTGTATCAGTTCGGTTGGCAATCAAACGGGGAGAACAAACAAATGGGAGAGAAAGGGTAAGGAGCCATATTGTAATTCGCTCTAGACGTTAGCTTTGGCATGTATGAGTGTCATTACCCCCAAATAGTAACTTAATTGTACCTCGTCTTAGAGTCTATAAAGAGAGCTTAAGCTTAAATCAATTCGTATGTAACTTATCTTTTGTAGAATGGGTGGTGACGTGGTTCTCAGTAAGAAACATCGACAGGAAATAACAAAACTAACCGAGGGCTTAGAATCAGAATGACTTATCAAGAGAATTCCAATTTTGTAGGAGAGGCAAATTTTGATAGCAGTCTTACATCAATTTGTAAGCTACTTAGCTTATGTAGAATGGGTGGTGATGTGGTTCTTAGTAAGAAACATCGACAGGAAATAAAAAAAAACTAACCGAGGGCTTAAAATCAGAATGACTTATCAAGAGAATGCTAATTTTAAAGGAGAGGCAAATTTTGATAGCAGTATCGTCAATTTATTGTGTTTTTCTTGGGACAAAACTAAGACCTGTATTATATCTATTTATTTTTATTATAATTCTAGTTTTTAATTTTTGACAGGTCATTCTGGTTCTAAGCCCTCTATTACATTTTTTTATTACATTTTTTTAAAATTTTTTTTTTTTTTTTTTGCACCACAACAGGCCAGGAGGCCTAATTACAGTGGAGAATTACACCACAGAGCACCCAGGCTTAAAAAAATCACATTTTAATTTTTGTGTTCTCACCGGGAATCGAACCCGGAACCTTCCGTGTGTGAGTCAAGCGTCTTGACCACTACACCACGGAGGCCGCCAAATAATATTAATATTTCTAGTGGCGTGAGGCAAGTGATGCTCCGTCTCAGTAAAAAATCACGCTTACAATGCGGTGCGTTGAATAAAAAGATTAACTAAAAATACATCAACGTAAAAAAAACCCAAGTCCCTTACAAAGTTTAAAAAATAATGTCTATTGCAAAATACAGGTAATGCTCGCATTTTCAGTCTTTTTAGTCTCACTCCTTCAGACAATGCGTGCTGAAAAAAAATATTTTTCATTTTTATTTACGTAAGGTTGAATATGGTGTTCATTAACATCGGCTAGGCGGAAAGTAAACGAGCCTCAAACGCGAAGAGAAAACATACTAGCCGGAGGTCACAGTGTGAATGAGTTTTGACCTTGGGGGAATTTTTTGACCATAATTAATTTTTTGACGATAAGTCTGATTTTTATGGCGTCTCGCAGATGAAGTAAGAGGAAGGGAGCAAAGAGTGAAGTATTCATGTCATCGTAACTATTTTTTTGTAAGTCGCCTTTAGCTGCTACCGCTCGTTTTAGAATTGATTTCGTATGAGTATCCAGTAATTAAAAACTTGATAATTTTATCAAAACTAAAAAAGACGAATCCACGCTTATTCTTAAAAGTTTTTTTTTTATTTAGTAACGTGCAATAAAAAAACAAAACTGATTTTTAAAATCTCGCAATATTAGAGTATATTCTAATCTCACTATAAATTTAGTACCAAAACCGCCACTGCTCAAAATAAAACAAATCTTTTACTATTTACTTAGCTAAAAACATGAAAGTTCGCTAGTGAAATTTTCGGTGGAAGTTCGTAATTTATTATAAAATTAATCATCATAAATCAAAGTTTTTCTAACAATAACCAGTGGTTCATAGGGCACTGCAGTGGTACTCTTATTGCAGCGTATCTTGATCATTTTTGTTACTTAGAAGTTAAGGTGATCAGTTTTATGCTTCAGGTGCCAGTCCACGGATTATAAAACATTTTTTTGGGTAAAAACATATTTTTAAATAAATATATCATGTCAACCATGGTGGGAATCGTTTATTTTGGGAACATGTAAATATTATTATTTTTAAAGGTGTCAATGATTTTTCGCTAGTAAATTTGTCTTTCATCACCATAATTTAATGTTTTTTTAGTTAGTTTTAATGATTCCGGCGCCAAAGTATTTGTGTGCTTATATTCATAACGTATTAATAAAAAATAAACATTTTTCAATTCATATTGATAGTTATAGGTATAAAGTCAGTATAAATAAAATAAGATCATCATCACCATTCCCCTTCCGCGCCTAATGGAGCATAGGGCATTACTTTGACAAACTAACCGCAGCGTATCTCAATTATTTTCACGATGGAAATACAAGTTCTATGAGAACAGAGCTCTGAGAAACACAATTGGACTGAAATGGGATTCCCATGTCAAGGATATCTACCGGCAGACAAAAATACTTCCTTTCAAGGTGATGCCACTGCATGACATAACCTATACTATTTTGAATATCATAACCTATACTATTTTGAATATCATAAACTTTTCTGCTCACAAAAATTTTAAATACACATTTGGTCATGGTATTCACAATTACAATACGCGTTACTCGGGGAATCTTCATGTGTCTAAGTTTCGCTCAACGAAGTTCAGCAGATGGTATCTGGAAAATATTGGCCATTCCGAATTGAATAAACTGCCGGACGAGCTTAAACACGAAAAGTCTAATAGAAATTCCAAAAGTGTCGCAATCAAAAAATATTACTTAAGTCTTTTTGATAGTGATAGTTATTAATGTAATTTATATAGATGGTGTAAAGTACTGTGTTTTATGTTTCTTGTACATTAATGTAAAACAGCTTTATGTAAAAGCTTTGTTACTATACGCACGTAAACATTATTCTCTACCTTCCGTTACAAATACAAGAGTTACTAGATACTCCACTCTGATGCTGCAAAAAATAAAAAATAAATACAACCTTTGGTCAAAGAGGATTGGCCTACTACTCGGTTAAAGTGTATAATCTACTTCCATTATCCATAAGGACAATTAGTAAGTTCTCACAATATAAAATTGCTATTAAGAAATGGATAGTGGAGGTGGGTTGCATACGGATCGATGAGTGGATCAAGTCAAATAGGTCAAATGTGTGTACTGTTTATGAAATTTGTTCTATTAGTCTATATAAATTGGTTTTATTTTTTATGATTATTTTAGTTTTTTATTACGTTAATGATAATTAGATTAATTGGATGAATTACGTTTTTTATTGTTATTATTATGTTAACTTTGTTAAATAGCTAATCTTAGGCATGTTTCACATTTTGTAAAATGTTTCCCTCGGCACGGCACACCCCAGTGAGCGAACATTATTCTGTATAAAAAAAAGAATACAAACAATGCATAGGTATAAATAAAAGGATAAATAAATGTTTGCTTACTATTTCGGATGTATTAACTATGTATGATATTATGTATTGTCACGAAAATGTTTTCTTTAAATGTACGGTCCCAAATAAGTTTTTTTTAAACTACTGGGAGTATAATATGTATAAAATGTATTATATGTTTTATTAATAATAATTATAGCCGATCATATTAACAAAGCACTTCTTTATTGATTTAGTCGAAAATGGTTGTTTTTTTGTTTCCCTATTTTAATCACATATTACCTAATTAAACTGTTTATTCAACGTCTATTTCCAATATTTATCCAAAATAAATATCACATTTAGAGATATCCGATTAATATTCAGACTTTTTAAAATTAATATAAATATCGTGATATTTTCGGACCTTGTATATATCAGATATGTAACATACACCATGTTTCGCAGAGTATTTAAGATGACTTGCACCTGTCCTGGCTAGTATACACATCAGAGTAATTTGGTTCAGCTTCATCAATCAACTTACTATGAGGTTACTTATTGTGGGTAGGTTCATTCTACGTAGGTAAGTTTGCGTGGTGAGATAATTTTGCATACTAATCTCGTGTCTTGTGTGAGATTGAGAGAGAAAAAGATTCCACGATAGATAATACTATACTTACTTGAGATCTTGAATATCATATTATATGCATCAAATCAGCATATTTTTTAAAGAAATATTTGCGTTCTTATAATTAAGCCCATGCAGATGAAATGAACTAACTAATATTTCGAAGGTGAAGTAAACCCATTGCATATAAATATTACATTTTTGTGATCAGTTTAATCCAAAAACCTTTTTTTTTCGAGTACATTTCAATTCAAAATATCAAAACAGTTTGGTAAAAAAATCAGGCAAAAAATCTCATATATAATTTTGCACAAAAAGTTTGATAGTTTTATCATCATCATCATTCAATTCAATTAATTTATTTAATTCAATTCATTTATTTAAATATAACATATACATTTCAAACATACGTTTAATACGTACATATTATAAAAAAGCAAAAAATACAAAAAAAAGATTCATGTCAAAGTAGTAGGAGAATCCTGCTCCGGAAAACCCCTTCGGATACATGGAACAGATCAAATTCAAAATCAAAAATCATCATTCCCTTTCCACACCGAATGGTGCATAAGGCACCGCATTGGTACAATCGCAGTGTATCTTTATTATTTTTGTTAAATGACGGTAAGATAATGTCTTACGCTCCACGTACCAGTCCAGGGACTATTGAATAATCTAGTGTTAAAACACTTTTTAAAATGAATATTTCATGTCAACCATGTCGGGAATCGAACCCGATACCTCTTGCATGGTAGCTAAACGCCCCGACTACTACACTACGAGGCCGACAATTTTATCAGTTGGTTTAATTTACCAGCAATGGGCTGGTCCAAATATTATCACTTTTTGAGTTGTAAATAACTGAAAAACTAACAATCTTCGCCTTTTAAACATCATTCCATGTCCGCTCCCTAGTTGGAGCATATAGTGTCTATGAAAATCCTCCAGGCATCTCTGTCAGCTGCCAGCTCCTGTGCGTTCTCCCAAGTCAAGTTCGCGTACCGTAGTTCTGACACGAACTGCCGACGAACAGTCAGCAGTGGACGTCTAGGACATCGAGAACCTGATGCCTGTAAAGTAGGCAAGCATGGTTAAGGCTCTCGGGAGGCATCCGCAGTAGGTACATGGCCAAGCCAACCGTATCACCTCCGCTTGATGACAGTTGTCACCGGAGTTTGCTGCGATCTTATAACTTTATTCCGCACAAAATCAAACCACCGCACACCCAAGATTCTTCTGAGAGACTTATTCTCAAAACTCAATATTTTGGGCCCAGTGAGGTGGCACAATTCGCATCCATAGACGAGAATAGATGTTATGCAGGCGTTATATGGGCGGTATTTGATTTTCACTGAGGAAATTCCCGATCTCCAGACAGCCTTCATACTGTTGAATGTGGCGCCTGCTACTCCTAGCCGCACTCCCAGTTTTTTTTAAAGCTGTCATTTGCCGTAACATATACTCCCAGGTATTTGAAACTCTCGACCCTTTCGATGATTTGGTTTGACAGATTCAGGGGATTTCGGGCATCAAGGCATGAGGTGTTACACAGTACATGGGTTTTTGCAATATTGATATTTAAACCCATGCATTCGGAGTACCTATTTATGCTATCTACAGTGGCTTCAAGACCCGTTACTGAATCGTCAATTATAACCGCATCATCGGCATACTTTAGGTCGCAGAGTTTTTTGGAGGAGGAGATGGATCGTCCTCGATCAAGTGGAATTGACTTCCTTGGGATGAAATCCATGAGGATCATAAAAAGGAACTGTACAAGGTGACCTCAAACCAATATGTGACAACATTTTTGATTCTGATGCGGCATTCGCTACTTGAGTGGAGGACTTTGATAAGTTCAACTAGTTTTTCTAGTATTTTCCAGATTGTAGGTCTGTGCGGACTATCAAACGCTTTTTCATAATCCACGAAGCACAAAGCCAAGAAACTATTTAGTTTTTTGTTTTAAAACACATAAGGGCTTAAAAATTAAACATGTACTGATGTTTGTTATGTCAAATTAGTAAGTACGTACGATATGTCTTAAAAGTGATCAACCTTCAATATTTCTCAAATAAAAACTTTCATATTTATCTCATTTTTTTAAATTTGTAGTATAGCAACGGAGGATGGTACTTTACCTATATTTTTTTTCAGTTTTATAACTTTTGAAACTTAAATTCAAAACAGATTTATAAATACCAATTTAACTAATTAATTCACTGTCATGATTTCAGGAAACAAATCAACCGAAATGAACAATATTATTTTGAATCCCCTAATTACATAAATTTATTGGTCGACCAAAATTAAAATGGCGAATTTGAGATGTAAAATGTTCATATTCTATTCACACAAAATGAACCCTTGTCAATCATGAACACAAAGCCTAATACCACGGAATAGGAGAGCCAGGAAGTTTACAAAGCTTTTTCCCTTAAAATCTATCAAAGTAATTTTCCGAAGCTTATTCAAGGATTTTATAAGAAGTCTTGTAAATTTAAGCGTCTGTATAATCGCTTTTAAATAACGTCAAATTTGGTTTTTAATGTAACTTTTTAGAATTTCCAATTAACATATTTTGTTTATATTGGATACTTACGCGGAAAAGACCTAAAAACAAGACCTATTCCTGACGAACGTAAAAAAACACACGATACGATTGAATTTTAAAGCTTTTATTTATTTTTATTGTTTATTAATTAAATTTTAATTATTAATATTAATCGCAGGAAAAATAATTATCTCACACACCATGCACTCGATTTATTTTTTGCTGAATTTTAACATGAAAGTAGTGTTAGCGTAATTCAAGAGTATTTAATTATAAGATAAACCTTCAGCCTTTTACCGGTATTACTTTGATATTGCACAATCCTGCCGGCCAGTCCGTCTACCACGTGACCAGTTCTTCTCCTCTTAGCCGCTAGGGGCACTGCCGGCGCAATAGCTAGTATAATATTACCTTATCCCACCCCATCCGTAGTATTAGCGTTCACAGCGCTTCAAAACGCTAGTAATAGTAGCCACTAAAAAAACGAAAACAATAAACATAATTAACATCCTCTAATTTTAATTATAAATTTTCAATCATGTAAAATCAGATAATGGGTTACTAACATGCTGAATTGTCATTTTACCTTTTCAATGAAAAAAGAAGGCATGTGACTTAAATCATTTCCACATAATTATAAACTTAATCAAAATGCTTGGTAAAATATAACAAAATCCGTGGTAGTGTTGTGGACTCGCTTCAAAGGTGCCAGACAATTTTAATGAATAGGTATTTGCTTCACTCTCTCGGTATTATGCTAAACGCCTCCCCGGTATTATGGAAAAAAGACTACTGTACGTCGGACTGATAATGCCTAACCAAAATCGACAAAATCGACGCTTCGTTGTCCCCTTTTCTGCAGCTCAAAACTGAACTGATTTTGTAGTTTTTTTTAAAGGGTATCAGAGTTAAATTTTCTGTGTCGGCAGTTTTTGCGTTTTAAAAAAACTTTTATCATATTTGTATATCGTTCGCAAAATAAAACTAGGCGCTTTTAAGAATTTTCGAATGGTTCTAGTTCCCACAGTAAACAGAATGTTATAAAATAGGGACACGCCAATTTTAAATATCAATAGTGTGCAAAAAAATCTTTCTCTAGTGCCATAATCCAGGGAGAAAATACGTGAAAAGGGAAATTGCGTTTCTTCTTAAAGATTCGTGGTTTAAATTCCACTCTATCACAATTCGATTCCTATTTTTCCAACAATAGTTATTTATGACTTTCAGGAAATGGTCTGAAAATTAAAATATTTGGGTAAATGATAAAAAATCGAATATTTATGTTTTCTACATAAAAATAATAATTTTATTAATTGACTACTGATAAGTACTGCCGAAATAAATTATCGCTAATGATGCCTTTTTTTAATTCACTTCGTCTACATACTTTAAAAATAATATCTGAACCATAGAATTATAATAAACCAGAAGGTGCGTAGAACCAGGTTAGTATACACCGTACTTAGTTCAAAAGTCCCCCCTCTACCCGACATCCCGCTTGCGCGCATGCGTGAAGTGGCCGCGTAACGTTGCCAGAATGTGAACAATATATTATCA
This sequence comes from Micrasema longulum, assembly GCF_059751315.1. Classification (NCBI taxonomy): domain Eukaryota; kingdom Metazoa; phylum Arthropoda; class Insecta; order Trichoptera; family Brachycentridae; genus Micrasema; species Micrasema longulum. The sequence goes on from NW_028277412.1 coordinate 50,398, forward strand.
TAACACAAATATAAGATGATTTGTTATGTTGTGTTTTACCACAAAAAATATTTTACTGACAAAACATGTACAGGCAAACGTAAAAAATCATTAAATAACCATTTATTAATTTGGTAAATTAGTACCGTTTAATATTATTTTAAGGCTTATTAAAGCCGGGCAAAAATTTCAACTACCATGGCAATACCATCAAAATGTCCACCATGTTTTATTTAACAATTTGATAGATAGTAAAATAATCTAATTCTTAAACAATATTATTTGTTCGCTTCTTACACATGAAATGTGATCCCTCCCACCGTATTTCCTTTTAATCCCAGCAGTATTTTGACACTTACAAACGACACAACACAGCATAATTGAATTTAAATCGGCGTACTGAGCGTCGTCTACAAAGTACCTAATGCCCAAAATGTAAAACGACTCACTTATGAGTAGTTTAGTTGGCTTCAGTTTGATGCGCGTACGCGGTTTCTGGACTATTATAATTCTATGATCTGAACATATGAATGTTAATACGTATTAATTAAAAACGTTTTCCATGAAAACAAAAAATATATTTTTCACGTGGCTACCCTACTTGTTGGTTGACTATTTGTTACTCTACTTCCTGAAATCTAGTCTTGCGTTTTTTGTGTAAAAGCGCTTTGTGCCTTTATAGCAGTAATTAAAAGTTCATTAAACCACATTATCTTTATCTAAGAGGACGAAGTGTACGACACGAAATACCACTTACAGGGCAATCCATTATATTTCCTCTGGAACAAAATGACCAGAGAGAAATTTCCCGCCCAAAAATGTCACAGATTCTTTGTTTAAGTGCGATTCTATTTTAGCGCCTGAGATAGACCAAACGTGCACATGCCATAGAGTTTGTGCAGTACCTATATGCTCGTTGGTCAAAGTGGACATCGAAATCCTTCCCGGCTTCTATATCATAGACAACTTTAAAGGCAGTAGGAATGCAGCATATTGGATATAAAGAATGTCACTTAGCGAGAGAAAAAATATTGCGAATTACTCGTGTGAAAGTCGACCCACGTACTATTTTTTCCAATGTCAAATATTTTCAATGTGTGCACCTCGTGTTGACATGCTGTAGGCAACTGAGTAGGTATAATTTAACAACCGGATGGTGTTATACAAAAATGCGTTAAGCCACTGACCTCAAACGGAAATAATTGATTTTTAACATCAGGCGCGTTTTTCAAAAATATGATTAATTATTTAGCTTGGCTGTTAAATTTAATACATAAAAAGTCTTTGTTTAACAAGAAAAAGAGTTTTTAATAGTTTTAAATTTTTTGAAATACAAAAAAGTGCAATTATTTTTGGTTTTACAACACATTAACACTTAAATCGGGTTTTGGTCCGGTGGCTAGTGTTTCGGACTCGCGGCCCAAAGGTCCGTGGCTCGAATCTTACTCTACCCCAACTTCATTCCCATTTTCTAACAGTAAGTTATTTACAACTCGTTGGAAATGGCCCTTAAAATTAAATATTTGGGTAAATCATAAGAACGTAAATATTTTTTTTTTTTTTTAAATACTATGCAAAAATGTTTTTAACAATGTTACTTCCCAAAAAAATTAAGTAAAGTTATCAATAGTACATATTTTTTTTAGGTGTTTTTACGCTAGAATAGCATAGAAGCGTAAGACTGATCATCTTACCGTCATGTAACAAAGATGTTCAAGATACGCTGCGGTTGGTGTACAAATGCAGTGCCCTATGCACCAGTAGGTGCGGAAAGGGGAGTGATGAAATGATGACATATTTTATTGTGATGGAAAATTTTGAGCAAAAAAAAAAATCTTTATAAGCTTTAAACTAAACCAAAAAAATACCTTCGGATTTACTTCCAATATGAACCCGCGAATTACAATAGGCTAGTTAATAAACAAAACTTGTCAGTAATTCTGGCAGAGAAAGCGTCTTTTTGGAGTTAACACATATTTGCAAAATAATTTGTTAGCCGTCAGAGTAATGATTATCTAGAGAAGCCTTTAAGCTTTATTGCATAGAACAAAAGCGTTCTAAATTTTTGGTTTGGTTTTAGTTTGGTTGTTAGTTTAACAACAAACGTGTAATGGACAGTTTCGGTTTGCGCTCGAAATTCTCGACCTAACTACCTACAGCCCGTTGTATTGATGTAATATGTCTAACTTTGTTGTCAATAATCATAGAATGTCAACAATATTTTTAGTTTGTCCAAATTTTCTTAAACAAGGACTGGATTCAACTCCCCAGGGAGATTTTAATGTTAACATATACAACAAAGATGATGAACATTTTAGAGAAGGTTAAATAGAAGTCTAGACATCAACAAGGGTTATGACCTGTCATTGTCCATGAAGAAGTATAGAAATTAAAAAAAAAAAAATCAGTAGCCTAGTAAGTAGGTGAAATAATTCAATCAGATGAATCTCACCCACATAAATAAAGGTTTCAGCTCTTTAACTTCACAAAAACCGACAGATGACAGAATTGAAGGAATATAGATAAATATGGGCAGAATGTTGAATGTTGCACAGTGAGTAAAGTGGCCACTTAAACCAGCCAAAGACAGGTCATCAGCCCTGTAGATACCTATATTACCTTCGAAAAAATGTTCTTAATCTTTTTTGTGATATATAAAATCAGGCTCTTTATAGACCTGGGCTTAGAGAGCGAGAACTATTCGCGGGGACCCGTCATAATAGATCTTCATAGGTCGCAGTGACGTCAGGAGCTTGAATAGCACTGACCCCCACCTCTAAGAATAAAAGGAATATTTTGAAATCATAGAATAGTTTTTCTCCGTATGGACGACTCTATTAGGTTATTACTCTAAGGCACATATTGATCTTAAGTTGCAACAGGCGTTAAGCATTTTAAAGCAGTGTTACTTTGTTTTTAGTCCAGTTGCATGGTTTTTGGTAAACACATCGAGGTATCACGGAGAATTTGCAAGTTTAAACTTATCAAACTATTTTCTCAAAGTTAGAATACCACTTTTGGGTCATGATTCTGTCGCTGAATCGTTTTTTTTTTTATTTTGTGGCCTGACACATTTTTGAATAATACCATCCAACTCTGAAGTTATTGAAAAGAACAAAACAACGCCTTCTTAGCGTAGGTACCCTTCCTTGCGTTCGCATTGAGGTAGGAACATAAATAATACAAACACACAGTATTTATTATACCTACACCATGCAGCTGTGTTGACAGATGAGCATTTACACACATGTTGCATAATGTGATATTTTAACTCACTTGCACGTACATCCACTGACTCTTAAAAAACGAAACAAAATAAAAGTAAGGTGTAAATAATGCCTTTCTTTCATGCGTCCAAACCATTATGTATAAATCTAGAAGTATCTAAATGTAATAACTTATCTAAATGTTATACTTAGAGAAATCAGAAAACAAAAAGAATCGTTGTATATGCACAGTAGAGTAGGCTGATGATGTATGAAGTTTTTTTTTTTTTTTCAGACATCAAAGTAAAAAGAGTCTAAAAAGTTGCATTCTGGATCACATTGAACGTAAAAATTATTTTAAAAAGATTCCATACTACTTTTGACCCTCAACTGAGGTTTATCACTGTCTGAACTTTTGTTAATTATGTATATTGATAAAATTATTTTATTGTTAGTAAAGATATAACTTAATAACATTGCAAATTAGAACACGTTTTAAAACTACCGAAATGAAAAAAGTTTACACTACACGGAACTGACTCCGCTGAGCGCCTGGCTAATATTGACGAAAACAATGGCTCATTAATGTTGTGCTACCCATTTATTACAAAACAAAGTACAACTCACGCCAGTAGATGCTAATTAAATAAGGTTTAATGCACATTAAAAAATTTAATTGGACTGATTTTTTTACTTAAATACGAAATGACACCCGGTTTAGCGCAAAAAATCGACTTTTTCGAAAACTTTAAGCTCTGGTTGCCAAAAGTAGTATGGAATATAATTTTTATATTTTTTGCATTCCGAGTATTCCAAAAGGCAACTTTTTAGACTCCTTTCATTTCAAAATTCGGAAAAAATATATCAGCCCACCCTAATACACAGTAAGGACATGAAGTACGAGAATAAAAGTTATTTTGCACAATGTCATTTTACCTTTATACACCAAAAAATTACGGTGGTATTCCTCTAGATATAATAATATCCAAAGTATCAATACTCAATCCTTTAAAAAAAATATTACACAATGGCTGATGGCTGATGGCTCGAGATAGAAAACATTCAAACGACCTACTGATGTAACATGTCGAGACCTGACATCACCAGTCGCCTCCAGGAGACCCTATCGCCAGCCAGCATTCTAGCCTCCTCCCACGTCAATCCAGCGCCCCTTAGTTCCGCCAAATAAAGTCGAAAGATCGTCCAGGCGCGAGCCTGTGGGTTTAAAGAAGAGGCAACTTGGGTTTAGGCTCTCCCGAGGCACGCGCAGCACGTGTCTAAACCAGGTCCGCCGCCGCATCTTCAAGACGCATTTTTAATTTAATAATTTTTTATTTTTTTAAATTTATTTCTGTACTTTTATGACAAAATAATCAAAAAATTGCTTTGGAATAATTTTAACTGTTTTTTCTTATGTTTATTAACACCCAGAGTGCATGTCTAAAAAAATACATGCCAACTTAAAAATAAAACACAAATACTCAAATAAGTAACTGTAAGGAAAAAAAGATGTGATAAATAAGTTTATAAAAGAAAAAAATATGAAGGTAATCACAAAAAACAATGAATATACAAAAAAAATATGTAAAGCAAAACAAGTAAATAAAGTGTTAAGGTAAGCAAGAAAAAAAAATATGAGTGAACTAAATCAAGCAAGCATATTATCACGAAAAAAGAAGAAATTAAAATATATGAAATGCGTGTTTGCCCATACTTAAATGCGAATAAGGCCAATTAAGTAAACTATCTCAACATAACAGGTTATACCTAGTGAGATATTTAACAACCATACTTACAATTCATATGTAACTTTTTAAAATTTATTTATTGTTTTCCCTACTTTAAGAATAAAGTTGAGCTCTATTGAAATAAAAGTTTAAATTTAAATTTAAAAAAAGAAATAAAAGTCGTTTTTGTCGGCGTTGAATCTGAATCTAAAAAATGTCATCAGAAATAAATGTATTATTATTATTTTTTTAATATGACTCTTACAGCACTCCTAAAATTTCGTCTGCCCACATTTGTTTTTAGCTGAAAGTATTCAGAAAACCCCCGTAAACCGACTAGCGACATTGCCATAAATTATTTTTAAAAGACTTCAGTGTGAAATTTTCAATTTCCGAATGAAATTAGCTTCGCACGATTGCATAAAATGACAGTCAAAAATAAAAAAAACGTTGCGAAAGAGGAAATGATTTAAAATCAAAGGAAATGTAATATTTTAAATTTTCAATTACGGAACTATTTTCTCCACACTGATTCATCTCGAAGTAAATTGAAATACGACATTTTCACTCCAAATATTTGATTTTATCCCGATTTAGTAAAATGAAAAGCGATTTAACGAGAAATATGATTTTACGTTAAAATATTTTTTATTACGATAATACGACAAAAACAGACATTTCAATGAACCGATTCGATTTATTAAGAAAGTATTTGCTACTCAGGTCTCAAAAGTATAAGTTTATGTTTTATTTTCGTAAATCCCCTAACTGTAATTTTACTATTGAATTCATAGTATGGAATTCTATAAAATAAACGCCAACGAAATAAATAAACAATTGACATTAGAACATTTTTACTTTGAATATGTCTAAATGAATTAAATTTTAGAATATATGAAATGGAATTGATTTAATTAGTTTAAGTTTTGTGTCAAATGAGTTTTTAAAATAAACCATATATTCTTGTTTTATATTCTTTTATATACTTAAAACATTTTTTCATTTATTTATTTATTTAAAAACCAAGGTTCAAATTTCCTGCAAATAGTCTTTTACATGTCAAACATTATAAATAAAAGGACAGACATGTATTTTCCACAAAAATAGCAAAAAAAGAACATTTCCAATTAGTTCTATAAAAATAATCTTAAAATTAGAAGAAGTTAGAAAAGTAATAATTAAGAATAAAGATATAAGTTATTTAACATAGTTTTATTTAGGGATTTAAATTTAAAGATAATTTATTGATTTACTGCATTTTAAAATTTAGTGTTTTATTAAATATATCTATATAATTTGCGTATTCATTTGCAAACGCATGAATTCTCCTTATTGGTGAGTGTGCGCTGTAGTTAGTTGTAGATACATTTACATAGCAAGTTAATTAGTTGTTATTATGTTAAACATAATTGCATTAAAACTGAAATAAAATCAAAATACTAAAGGTAGATTACTTTACAGTGTATATAAGTATGGATTCTGAAATGGTAGTTTTTTTCTTGAAACTACTTAAAAAAAATCTGGTTGTGAATGCAATTTACGATTATCGCTAAATATAATTTAGTTCTTTTTCTAAAAATATGTAGTTTAAGGCTTGTAGTCAATAAAATCGTGTGAAGTATTTGACTCTCCCCTGGATCAATATCTACAAACATACAAAAAATAAAATAAACATTATGAAAAACATAATGAATGAACAAAAATGTAAGATTTTTCCAATTTCGTTGTACGAAAAAATAATTTGAATGACTAAAATGAACAATTGCATTGTTGAGTGCACAATATTAAATCCGATTTTAATTGTTATTACTATGTATTTCATGAGATCTTATAATAATATTTTCATTTTGTACTCGTACTTGTAGACATAAGATTTTTCTAACCCCCCAGTTATCATAAATATCATATAACAACACAGATGTTATTTCAAAGAATGATATTTGAAAACCTGTCATGGACAGGTCATATGCCCGGTGTTTACAGGGCATATGACCTGTCCATGGCTGGTTTAAGTGGCCGCTTTACACACTGTGTAACATTAACCATTTTGCCTATGTTTGAACATTTATATTTCTTCGATTCTTCCATTTGCTGATTTTCGTGAAGTTAAAGAGCTGAAACCTTTATTGACGTAGGTTCATCTGATTGAATTATTTCAGCTGCCAGGCAACGCCAGAAAATATTTTCTAATTTTTATACTTTTTCATGGACCAGCTGGTTTAATCAAAATGTTCAAATTCAGAATTTTACAGTATGTCTTTAGATATTTTTTACTTTTTTTGCACTTTTTTGTCCACCTAAACAAGCCAGTGACAGGTCGTAAGCTCTGTAAATGCCTAGACTTCTATATTTCCTTCTCTGAAATGTTCTCCATCTATGTTGTAATGCGTTAATCTTAATAGCTCCCTAGAGGTTGAAATCCAGTATTTTGTCTACAAATATTTGGGCAAACAAAATATTGTAAGAATACAGTAGTTCCCTGCGTGTAATAGAACCATAAACATGAACGAGTATTTCCGCCTCGATTCTACTCTCGAGTGAATATCCTGTTAACGGAAATAGAGTGGAGACAAGTTTGTAAGTACTTAGACTTAAAAATGTTTTGTGAAATACTGACTTCTTCAGATTGTTTTAAACTTTAATGTGACATTCAAAATATAATTCAATCGAGCAAACAAAACAAATTATTCTTCAATGTCTTCAAATGTTTTGTAATGGCATACACAAGAGCATCCAAAACAATATACTGTCGTTATCTGATGGATGGAGTGAGGCTTGAAAGGGCTTCAACATCCAGAGATAGATCTCGGGGTGTTGTTTGACGCTCAGTTATCTTTTAATCTTCATATAGTTAATCTATGTAATGACTCCCTTAATGCTTGGTTTTGTTCTTAAAAATGCCAAGATCTTTTCTAACACTCAGATTATGGGGACATTGTAAAATTCCTTCGTTCTTGAAGTCGTTTAGAGTTTAGTTCCAGTATTTGGTCGCCACATGAGGCTCGATAATCTTTGCGCTATTTCTGCGCTATCTGTACCTTAAAGAGTGTGGATATTATCCTTGGCTTTTCCCAATTGACTTTTTGCTGGGGATGCTAGGCTATCAGTCATTATGGAGGATGAGGGACGTTCGTTTGGGTGCTCACTTTATCTAGATGATTGGTGGTCGCACACATAACTCAGAAATTCTGATGGATGTAGGTCCGTTCGTACCTGATAACTATCTTCGACAAAGACAACAAAGATTGTTTTACCTACCACGATGCGGAAACAACCTGCCAATAGTTATGCCGGTTGGTAGGGCAGTCTTACTACTTAATCGCATCACCTCGGATGTCGACATATTTCACGACAGTGGGCCTTCCCTTAGGAAAGCACTTTCTAACTTTTATTTTTTTTTTACATTTTGTTATATTATTTTAATAACATAACTATTTACTATAATTTGTGATCTATTATTGTATTTAGAATGAATCGGGCTTTCTTTCTGTAATATTCTAAATATCAGATAAAATAAATGAATAATTTATCATTTTCAAACCAATAACATGCTGTTTTATATATTTTTTTTTAATAAAAATAAAATTTGGCATTCATAAATATGATTGACTTAGTTTTTTTAATCTCAACGGCCGTTTTGAACGAGTTGTTAAACTCACAATAAGAAAATATTAATCAGATGTGAAAGATCGGAGTTCGAACTCGGGTCTCTGATCTGCAAGTCCGCGACATTAGCCACGTGACCACAACTTGATTCAGTATATAATATATTGAAATAGAGCCTGTTGTACTATTCATTTATTTGAAAATTGTAGTCTGAGTTAATGGACAGGCTGTTTAACTCATTACGAAATGCAGGCTGTAAATATTAGTAATAAGTTAATGAATATAAATGTGACCACATTTTTGATCATCGTAGGCAACTGAAATGGCTCAAAACAAGACAGCGGAGAGACTATCACTCCCTCTCACTTCTGTTCAATGTACTTCATAGTCCTAACGCTCCTATATACCTGCGTGAAAAATTTCAACGCTTATCAGTTCATGGTTAACCTCTTCGTTCTTATTCTCAAGGCACTCTCTTAATACCCATCCACAATTCTTCTTTCTTCTCTAACTCATATAGTGTCCATGCAGCTCGACTGTGGAATCATCTCCCATCCACCATCAAAGACGTTACTACATTATCTCTGTTTAAATCACGTCTGAAGAAACATCTCCTTTCTCTTTCTTAATCTCTCCCACTTTCTTTTTTCCTTTTTCCCATTGAGTAATAGTTTTGATTTAAGGTAATTTATAAACAAATACGTTTTTTTCTATTTTTATATATCTTTAGCTTTTTAATGATTTTTTTCTATTGAATATGTTCTGTAACTTGAATTATAAAAATAAAAGTTTTATTTTATTGGTTGGTTGGGAGAAATTGCCATTTGGCAATAAGCCCGCTAATGTACAAATAACATTATGTTCAAAAAGTTAAATAAATAAATAGAAGACAGATATTTACAGAAAAATAAATCCGTAGAAGCCGTATTCAGCAAGCGAATTGCCCTATTAATGGGTGCATTCTGACTTGCATTTGTACGGCTTCTGGGTGCGTAAAACAATGAATGAGATCTCGCTCTTGTATAATTATTGGAAACCTACAAAATGATTTCTTTCGGTATATTTGGATTACATATTATACTTCCAGAAATCAGCTTACAGAAATGTTTCCCAAGAAAAACTTGACAATGAGATTCAAGGGTGTTGTAATCCAGCATATTTGCTAAAAATAATGATGGTTAATTATTATTTTCTTTAAGATATAAGTATCGCAAATATTGCTTTTAAACCTTCTCTATTTCAAGGATGTGGTTTGGTTCATAATATGTTGTTCGTGATGTTATAATAATTGTAATTTTGTTTATCCGCTGTAATTCCAACACATCTCGTAGTTTTCAATTTAATCCAAACTCGAAATAATTTATTCACAGAAATAAAAATACGCTATGAGCTTACTGGAGAAGCTTTCTACTCTAGACAAAACAAGATACATCAAACTGAATTTATAATAAAGTTCTAAGGATAACGGTGTATTGGAAAACTTAACTTTGTACCGTAAATGCAAGTAGTTTTGTGGTTGGAACATAAAAATACAACCTATTTTTCTTCTACGATTCCATCTGCATCGGAAAATTTTGTTTGCCTTATTTTAAAGGATGTAATTTTTTTTTAATATCATATGAAATTTTTAATATTTATTCAACCTTCTCAAACCGTTCAGTTTGAGAAAATGAGAAGTATATGGACATATTCTACGTGTTAATAGAGAATTTTTTTGTGTAGACAAAATTTTATACGACGCGCGACGAAGCGATTTTTTCTTTGTGTTGAAAAGTAACTTATGAAAATTCTCAGCTCTCCGGCTATCCCTATGCAAAAAATAACTTTGATCGGTTGTTTCGTTACGACGTTGACACACTTTATAAAGATTTAATAACATTGTTTTTATTTGCATTTTAAAAGCGTATAGGTACATTCATTCGTAAATATGAATTAGTTCTGTGTTATTTTTTCACTCTAATATTTTACAGGTTACCTGGAGCCTAGGACCAATCTTACACTTTTGTTATAAAAGTTCATGTTGATGCTACAAAACGTGAAAAGTACGAAAATACATTTTCTCACGTTTAGGTCCACCTATCAATACGTAATAAATTAATATAAATTACATGTCCAATGCTTTAACCATGTTACGTCTTCCAAATCCACCAGTCCACAGGTACCTGTGCTGAGTTGGAAATAAACATATAAAATAATAAAATAAATTTGGATATTCAAAACATAGACAGAATGTTGAAAGCTACACCAGCCAAATAAAGTCGTAAGCGCCCCAAATCCAGGCTTCTGTGTTTCTTCTCATCAAGCGAAGGCGAAACGGTTGGCTGGGCCATATACTGCAGATGCCTCCTGAGAGCCTTAACCACGCTTGCCTACTTTGCTTCATACATTTCGAGAAACTTCGCCATGCAAATAAATGCTCTAATTATTACCACGTGTAAAAAAACATTTTTTATATCCAATTTCCCGTAGCACAGAACTTCTTCATTGTCAAAATTATCAAATAATACTTAAAACTGAGTAATTCCAGAAAGTTCTTGTTTTTTAAACTTCTGAACGTTTTACTTAAAAATCACATTTTAAAAACTGATCCCGAACTCAACCCTTACTGATTCTGATGTTAAATATGGTTCGCTTTGTGGAAGAAGCCGGCCTTAATAATTTATCAGGCTTGAACTTATTTTTGCTTGGCACGCCACTGACATGGCGGTTGGAATCAGACAACATATTTATATAAAGTAAAGGATCTAACCGCATACACTGAACATCATACAAATGTCCTGAATTCACGGAACATCCATCGAGTTACTGGAAAATTCTAGAAGCTTTCTGAAATAGATCTTTGCTTATTCGTCTTAGGATATGTTGCCACAGATAGTTATTGGGAAGTCTAATTCGAAATGTAATCTTCTACCCCGTAGAGTGAAAACTTCGTATCGTGTCTATTCTTGTCTACTTTTTCATATAATCCATCATACCTGACATGAAACTTTAAGATGGTATTCAGTTATTATGACTTTCCGCAAAGATGACTTGATAATTAGTCGATTGATCATTGTGCATCTTTATTGAATGCATAATAGTTCATATTTGATATTTCTTACTAATTAATAATTTCGACACGAAATTAAAATCAATTCGATTAAGATAATAATATTACTGTTTAGATTAAAAAGGGATCACTTAGCTGGTTTGGTCACGAGTAGATGATACATAATATATGCATGTATATATTGTGTATTCATGAGAGTTATTTGGCTTCAATTTATTTTTCTTTAGTGTAGAATGAATTTATATGCATTTTGAAGGTCAACATAATAAAATAATGAAAATCTATCATTACAAACTTTAAAAAATAACAAAATAAGTATGGAAACACACAATAAATAAGCACAATGAGTAACTTAAGCACTATGATAAATTATATCCAACAAATGTTTTAATTAAATTTAAAATGGATAAATAATTTATTGTGCCAGCAATTTATATTTGTACAATTTACGCGGTTATACTAAAAATTAATTAAATATTAAATAATAAAAAAATAAAAAAAAATATTTCAAATTAAAATAGATTTTTACTAAGTGAAAAAGTTGTTTGAGAATGTACGTAAAAATATGATTATTTTTTTCAACTAAAACGAACTACTTTGAACGACGTGACTTGTTCATATATATATCAACCAGTGGTAAGATAGTTGTGGAAAATTTCGGGTTTACTAATTATCAACGGACCAATCGGCAGAATAGACCGAGAAGAAGCGGAAGAGAACTTGAACAATTTCAGAAATCAAAACTAAAAAATCATAGCGCTGATCCAGAATTTTTTTTTCTGAGTTTAACAGTCTATTTTATTTTATTTATTTCAAATTTTATTGATAAACCCTTACATTTAACCAAATGTTTTTACTTTAAAAATTCATGTTCTACTGCTAATGATAATATTTTTAATATATTTAGTGAAGGTTGTCTGAGTCTTTTGTTTAGTTTTGTCTGGTAATTTATTGTATAATTTCAGTCCCTTGTTTATTAGTCTCGACTGTCCTTGTCTTGTTTTAAAAGGTTGCATATGATATTTTTCTGATATTCTCGCATTGTGACCATGTTTACTACAGTTTTTTTCAAGTTTTAGTTCTTCGTCTACAATTACATCAGTGGCTAATTTATGAATAAATTTAAAGGGTTTTAGATTAAAGAATTCAGTTACATTTAATTGCTTAGTTTGTTTAAAGAGTTCTTTAGTTGCGGTCAGATGGGGAGGTCATATACTAACTTGAATATTTAATTTTGCTTTCTTTGTAGTCTGTTTATGTCATTATGATTTACTGTTCCCCATAGTAGTTGCACAAAACTTATTTTAGTTTCATACATTAGATTTTTTCCGTTTTTGGAACAAAGTTTTTGATTTTAAAAAAACTCGATATGTATGTATGTGTTGATATTAATTGTTCATGTCAATAGTATATTTATGGTTAGACTTTAGTATTTAACATGTTCAATTTCAGTTAGTCGTACGTCATTTTTGTAAGCATCTACTTTAAGACATTTTTTTTAGATTCAAAATGAATAATATTGCATTTTGTTTCATTACGTGTAATTAAGTTTGTGTTTGTCCATTTAGTCAACATAGTTAGGACTTTGTTTGTGTCATTGTTTGTTTATACGTCTGTTTGATTTTTATAGAATAGTCCAATGTCATCGGCATACATAATTATTTTTAAGAAATTAAATATTTAAAAAAACCTCAGAACTTCCTATTTCTGCCTATGTTCTAAATTGGGCTATCGCCAAGCATCTGGGTAGTTTAAATAATCTTAATTTTGTCATACGCAATAATTTTTTTTCATTTTTTTGCATCAGGATAAAAACACTTTTGGATTGCAGAATGGTACACAGTTTCATTTCGAATCGGTGACCATATTCTAAACATGCTTTCATTTTCTGTAATGAATGGTTCATTTGACGTTTTCGAAGTATAAATGAAGAATACATAATATTTTATCGATAAGTTGATTATCCGAGTATGTTGTACCTCAACATAATTTATATACAACAAACAACAAATAAACCATCACTCCATTTCCTTGTAGACAGAGAGGATAGAACGCCATATCATTCTGTCTCTGCATAGAGACCTAGTTTCCTCTACAATCATACATTTTCTCATGAACGCTACTTTTCCGACTTTTGATTTTGACATGTCTATGTTCGAGTATTTGTCGGATTTGATCGAGTTATGTCTTTCTCGGTCTTTCTCGTTTCCTGCATCCATCAATATTCGCACCGTAATTTTTTTTTGGCGTTCTTTCGCCGTGCGTTCACCATATTTGTCCAAACCAAGGCAGAACTCCTTTCTTGATTTTTCGATAGTGCTCATCTCAACCTTACGTAATGTACATATAATTATTGTTTGTCTTTGTTCAATTGTGCCGAAAAACCAGCAATTTATATTTGAATGAAATGGGACGTTTCGTTTATCTTCATAAACGTTTCCAGCTACAGAATGAACCATTTCACTTAGAACGTTGTTCCCGCAGCAAAAGATAAATGGCAAATGGTAGTGAATTTCCTTAGTTAATGTGGATAAAGACTTGTCTCTCCTACACAGCACCTAGGAAGAGATACAGTTAATTTATCTTGTTTTTCGTAAATTTTTCAAAGGATTTTAAAGTAATACTCCCACTAAAATATGTTACTGATTTTTCAATTTAAGCTCAACGCAGCGCCACCATAAGAGCTTCAGGACGAGCTAGTCATAGTGGTCATCTAGTTTTGAACCAAATGAGGAAGTTCAGAGTTTTAAAACATAGATATATTTTAACATATTACAACAGAGATGAAGAACATTTAAGAGAAGGTAATATAGAAGTCTAGGTGTAAAGTGGCCACTTAAACCAGCCATTGACAGGTTATAAGCCCTGTAAATGCCTTGACTTCTATATTACCTTCTCTTAAATGTTCTTCATCTTTGTTGTAATATGTTAATATGAACAGCTCCCCAGGGAGTTGAATCCAGTCCTTGTCTACAAAAATTTGGACAAAAAAAAATTGTTGATAGATATATTTGTTAATACTATCGAGCTTAGCCAAAAAAAATGCATTTATTTTATGTATCGTATTATCATCGCTATGATTTTTTTAAAGTTTTGTAATTATACCGCCCGTGACGTCACGTGTTCAAGTCGCTAAGGTTTCCTGGCTTCCTGGAACCCACTACCAGATAAAACACACAAAACATCGAAAAACATGGCTACCCGGAAACCGGAAATCTATCACAAAGCTATAATTGATAAATTTTTATACATTTTCGAGTTTTTTCATATAGTCAAATTATTTTTTCTTTTTCAAACTATATTTTTTTTTATTAAACACCTCCACTTTGCGTGTGACTTGACGTTTCCATGGTGTTATTTTTACTAAGTCGGAATTTCGCATCAAACTGGGAGCTTGGAATTTTCATTGATGTGTATAGATGTCAGTTTATTTGAAAAGGTTTTCAATCAAGCCCTTAGCAACACGTATCCTGTTAGTACCCATTTTAATTAAATTGAAACCATTACTTTACAGGAAGGCTGTGAGCTGTTTGGAAGGAAATTCAATATAACATTTGCATACGGCTTTGTTTTGCATATGTACAAAATGTCCTTTGTTGATTGAATGGTTTTAAAAATACTAATTCCGGTCTGTCTACCACAGACTATATAAATTAAATCAATACCAAGTTCTATTTACTGTTCATTTGTAAATTAATGGCGTACACGTCATGGAGAGACATGTTTAAATATTTTGAAACAGCGAGGGAAAGCATTTTTGAGAGGAGAATATGGAAGTCTAAGCATTTACAAAGGTACCCTAGGGGGTGAAATAATGAGGAAGTTCAGTGCTATGGGAAATTCGATAAACAATCTTACACGCGGTAAAAATTAGAGCATTTAATTGTACCGAGAAGTTTCTCGATAATGCATGAGAAAATTACTAAAAAATATTTCAATAAATGAACTACTTTAAAACGTCACAAGTTCTATTGAACTGTTGTTTAGAATAAACAATATATTGTGTTTTTTTAGTATTTCCGGGAAGCCATGTTTAGTGTGTGTTTGTACGTACGGGGTTTTTTATTGTAAGGACAACTTACCGACGATAACTAGTGACGTCACATACGAATGAATTTATAAATTACAAAACTTTTTTAATTGTTAGTGATGATAATACGATACATAAAAATAAATATTTTCAAACTCTGTTTGATAGTCTATTGATTTATATCACTTTATCATTCAGTCAGATGAATCTCACCTACGCCCATAAAGGTTTTAGCTCTTTTATTTTTTTTAAATTTAGTCTGAAAATAGTAAAACATAATATATGAAAGTCCTAATATTAACGTATATCTAATTATTATTAAAACATATACTAATTATTAACATTTCTAAACAATATCCGTACACTTAAAAAAAACTTCTTTAAAGCCAACTCGAATAGGATTACTTTTTTAAAGCTAACTTATTTACTACACACATGTTTTTTAAACTTACATTTAAATGAAATAATATTTTTTTGTTCTCTTATTTCTAATGGTATTTCCTTATAAAATAACTGTACAACTCGGTAAATCGACGAGTCAAAAGTCTTCTCAAAAGTCAACAGATGGATTCGTTGAGGAAACGTGGATGTTTAAACATAGGCAGACTGGTGATTGCTACACAGTGTGTAAAGTGGCCATTTAAACTAGCCAATGACATGTCATAAGCCCTGTAAATACCCAGACTTTCATAAAAATGTTTTCCCTCTCTATTGCAATAAATCTTGATCTTAACTCTTAAAAGACTGTGGTAAATAATCCCTTTGCGCGCGGTGATGTAACATCGTGTTACCACTAGTAAAAGACGGAATATTCTAAAGTTCAGACATTTGAAAAAAATGTAAAACATGGAGACTACTGTTTAATAACTCCTTTTCCATAATTTATGGGAATAAACATATAATTTAATCCTGTTATGGCAAAATAAATTGAAAATCACAAATACGCCGCCCATGTTACGCGCGTGCGTCCCCCATCATTGTCATTAACTGACTGAAGACTAAATCTGTTTTAGATGACACCCACCGCAGAACAGCGTCTCAGTTTTCCTAGTTATGACTTCTATCTTCGTGCTCTGTCTTGTATAAGGTATCTGTATATATGTGTTGCTGAATTAGCGAACATTCATGTTTCGCGTAGCAAGGTTAAATATTTTTTGTATTTACATATAGCATAGTGATACAAATTTTACTTTCCAAATCGGGTGTGAAAACGTCCATTTGAAGATTACAAAAAATACGAATTCATCATTTAAAAAAATAAGAGAGATATATCAAATCTTGTGTCCTATGTCGATTAGTGTGACATCACAGCCACACAAGAGTTAATTACTCCCTTGGAAGTGAAGTCCAGCATGTCTAGAAATGCTTGAACATAACTACTCAAAACCTAGCTGATACACATTTCATTTATTTACGCAGAATATGCCGTTCATCAATATCATCATCAAATCTTAATCAGCACCTAATGATCCATAAGCCTTTTGTGATGGTACAGTAAACGCTTTCTATTTCGATCATCTGTTACTTGGAAGTTTTTTTGTTTGTATTTATGTTTCGACAGTTTCCAGTTATATAGGCGTAGTATACTCGTGGGTTTATATCTGTCATTAGTTTAGATCGCTAACATTGTATGAAACAAAAATATTAAAAAATTAACTGAATTCGACTATTTGCAGATGATACGTTAATTTGCGTAGCTACTAACGACTATGATTCAGCAATAAGGAAAATAAATGCAGAATTAAAAACAGTCTCCAAATGGCTTAAAGCAAATAAGCTAAAACTAAATGTAGGAAAAACAAAATGAATGATTATGGGTAAGAAACGCTGTTTTAGCAGTGAGCACAGTGTTGAATTAGATGGAGAGATTCTTGAGAATGTTGAAAGCATAAAATATCTAGGAGTTTGGATTGACTCTGAATTATCTTTTACACAAAATGCAGACTATGAGTAAGAAAATCGCAAAAAGGTATCTGTATTAGGAAGGATAAGGAATATTCGTTCTAAAAAAATATTTTAATGTGCCAATATGTCTTCTTGCTCATACTGATCATTTTGGTTTTGGATGTGACAGGGTTTAATGAACACCCTGTACATTGGTTAATATAAGTGTAAATATTGAACAGTTTGAATATTATAAATTAGGATAGAGAGTAAATAATGTTAGAATAAGTATAGATGTAAATAATGTGTTATAAATAAATATTAGACTATGTTTATCATAGAACTAAATAAATAAAAAATAAATAAAAACATACGTATATCATTTAACATTAATTTCACGTTTAACGCTTTTTATTATATTTTTGTATTTTTATTTCTATTTTATTGTATCTATGTAATGAAATTTTTAATTATATAAAAAAATACATTATTTTATTAATAATATGAATGTAGGCTTATTCACCAGAAATAAAAAGGATTACCTGGCGGACAGATAAAAAAATACTCTAATTAAAATAAGAAAGATAAAAGTATATACAAAATTATAAAACTCCATAATATAATGTAGGTACGATTATACAATGCATTTTAATTAAACATAAACGTCCTATAATAATAAATTGCTGATAGCGCTTTTCTGAGTTTTTTTGTTATGAAAACACTGTTAGGTACTTTATTGCCAAAATAAAATAAAAAAAGATACCTGCGAAATAATTATATCCCTTATTTAATTATACGAAGTATATTGATTACACACCGCTTTTATGTCATGATTCACGATAAATCGATCATTGTGCGAAAAACCTCGCTAAAAATCTTTAAAAAATGATTTCATGGTGTAGTTTCTCAAAATACGATTTTTGTAGCGGTAAAAAATAAATTAGGTACTTGTAAATGTAGGTTTTACTTTTTTTGCACTTTAGTCCCTTGCATGTGTAATTTTTATTTTTTATTTACTTTAAGTATGAATCTAAATAATATTTATGAACTGTTAATAATAAAATAAATAACATGACTTTTACATAATAAAATCCACGAAATTTATTATTGGATTCCCAGTTGGAAAGTTTTATTCTTCCCGGTTCAAGTAAACGCAGGTAACTTTATTATCGACACACGCTATTTTAGTATCAAATGTATCCGCGTTGCAGTTCGTCGCTACACGGCTTTTGCCTGGCGTCGCCTTCGCAATTGGACGCGGTCTGTGATAGTGATAAGCGTAGTTTTAATTATAAGTACAATGTATGTTTGTTAAAATAATGTATTTTTCTACATTCTCATGGTGTTAACAAGTACCAGTTTTATCGAGGTAATTATATGTTTTTGCTGTTAAATAATAATTTGGTTAGAAAAAAATCGATATCAGGCGTCCGTCCGCCATGAGGCTAGTCTTGATAGGTTATGTTACAGATACGACAAAGTTCAAATAACGGTGCCCGTGTATAGTAAATATCCTCGTTTAATTTATAAGGACAGACGATTCGATCTGGTTTTACAGGTTTAACGCGTCGATATGTCGATCGCTTTCTACGCTTTGTCGCGGTTTGCCGTGTGTTAGATGTCAGCGCCGAAACAGCGGCAGAAGTAACCAAAGTGTTTGTTTTTGTTTATTTTTTCCACTTAAATATAAGTTTGCTAACTTCTGCTCCTCATTAGAACCCTTTTATCGAATTGCCCCCGACCATTCCTGCCCAAACTAAAATGTTGCGAAATTCCTCGAGTTAATACAAGGCGTGTTTTCCAGCTTCCCCTGCCTGCTGCAGCCAGTAGATAGAGCCCGTATACTCCTTTAAGCTGCCAACATTCCACGTGACACAAGCGACTACACTACCTCCAGCATGGACGCGGAAAACAAACCCTCTCTCCACGAGGAGGACTCCAAAGTCACCCTCACCATTAGACTTATAATGCAAGGAAAGGTAAGGCCCTCCCTTCCTATCTGTAGCGACTAGTTAACCATTTCTCCTCCAATCTGCACTCATAGTACCCTCTACCCGACTCTAGAACTAATGCCCAAATGTGGATTGCGTCTTATCTACTGACTTTGAATCTACAATACCAAGTAAATAAAATGTGAACAGTGAGTTGTTTTATGAATAGATCTCCGTGTGTGATACAAATATTGTTATCTTTGATTCGAGATTAAGAATAACTTCGAGATTAAATTAGCTTCTCACTTACAGAAGTTATTCATTTGATTTTATGTGCATTTGTTGTATTTTAAATATCATCATTTTATGCACAAGGTAACATTTTATGATTCTTTTTATGTTATCTTTATCAGTAGGTAATGTGTATGTTTTTATTGAATAAATTACATTAAATTTAATGTAATGATGTAGGGGAGCATGGGCAATAATGGATCACTTTCTTTTTAAACCTCCATAGCTCTGAAGTGTATCATTAAATACTGGTATTTCTTTTGAAAATTCAAAAAGGTGTCCGTAGCCTTCGAAGTGATTGTTTCGGTTTTCCATTTTATAGCTGATTTAATTAGTTACTATTTACTTATTTCTTAAAGGTAATTGATCCGATGTGACCCAGAGATGGGCCACAGTGGATTAACCTTCGAGTTACAGTGGATCAGACTGGGGTACACTGAATGATGCTATTAAAATAAAAGCCGTTGATTTTAATAATAAACACTTCATTATTTGTACTTTATGTAAATTTACAACTCTACCAGGCTTTGAAGATCAAATATTATGATCGGGAATAATTTATCTCGTAAAACTATTTAATCAACATGTTTAAATTATTATAATCATGACAAAATTAAAATTCTAATTTCTAAACAAACAACCAAAAAAGGGTTTTTATTGAAACAAAAATCAGTACAAACGAGTCAACGGAATCGGAAACAATCAATATCTAAACTAAAAACTTTAAAAAAAAATCATTTTAGAAGATAGATAACTCACTTAAATCTATTTTTGAAAAATCAATATCCAAATGATACATTCCTTGCTTTCTCTTTGCATTCCCAGAAAACCCAAGCTGTAATAAAATCATCTTAACTTCGTACATTGCAACTATAACAATATCTGGCTAGTTGGGCAAATGGGAGTTATTTAGATTTTTAACGGATTTCCTAAAAAAAAATATCCCCGTCTCTCGTTCTTTTCACGCACAACTTTTGCTACATAGTATTTTTTAATGCAAGGATGTTATTGGGATCTAGTCATAATTTCATAGTCTTCTTCAAGAATTGGTTATTTTTCTGAATTTATTTATGTATATATATGTTTCGTGCCATTTTTGAGGTATTCGGATATTGTTAAGCATCGCTACCTCGTATGCAAGTTTACAAACATCCATTATAGTAATCGTGAGTCCATAAAACTAATTTACAATATCCCGACTGTAATTTAAAATAAAATTTAGATATATAAGGTATATGTATAATTTACAAGGTTTTACAAATTTGTTCTTCATCATGAAGTCTGATATTGGTGTATCTTTTCCTATTTTGGGGCATTTCTATCTATAAAAAAATTAATTTGTATTGATAAAACTTTATGAATTTCAGTGGATCATGATCCACTAAAACACTCCTGGCTGACAAACTAAAATAATGTATCATTTACTTACATTTTATTGGCCACATAGTACTTCATAACCAATAGTTATTAATTTAAATATATCACATAAACAAATGATTGTGAAATCCCTGTGCCGTTTTTCTAATTATTAGTGTGACAAAAACCAACCATTATTTAAATTTAAACTTGGTTTTAACTCTACTTTTTTTGTGCAACTGGGCCTTGTTTTGCCTCGATCGGTTAATGGTTTCAATATTTTTATTTTTGTTCGGAAAATTCACGTTTACTTTATCCAAAACATCAGTAAATTTAAATAGAAAATTTGTATTATTTTAGATTAAATAAAAAACAAATTTTCAACATTTATTGTGTGTTACTTTATTGATTTATTAATTAATTATTTAGTTGAATACCGTGTGTATTAACATTTGTTGTCGCGAAGTAGGTACATATTTCAATACATAAATAATTAAATAATCATTTACTAAAACATGTGTTCAGGCTATTATTATTTCTATGTTTATTAAAATTTGTCACAAAGTAGCTACATATTTCGGTACATTAATAATTCAATAATCATTTACTAAAATACACAGTTAAGCTTTTATTTTTTCTATTCAATTCATCATTTAAATCAATTGTCGCATCAACATTCTCTATTATTTTCGAAACATAATATTTATTTTTATAAATTGAAATAAACATCGAAATTTACAACCCTTAAGTTTTTTCGCATCATGGAGATCATTGCTGAGATCATTACAATGTAATAAAGATTATAAGGCATTCAATAAAATAAAAATTGTCACTACAATACTTTGGTATATTTTGCCTCCATTCTCTTTGTAAAAGTAATCGTATTAAATTTAATTAGCTTAAAATGACTTATGAAATCACCTAATTGTACACGTTTGTGTAAGCATCACCTTTAGAATTATAATTATGTATTGAAATCAATATTGGTATAGAATTTCTTTGTGTGTCGGTTTGTGTTCTGCTTTACAAACATTATTAAATCATAAAACATCATACGGAATTTGTATTTCCCAGGTCGTATAATCCAATCAGGCGGAAATCTCATTAGTGCATGAAGTGCATTCATAGGGGTGCTGGGAATATCAAGTTTCTCGCTGGAAATTCAAATTTTTATACGAAACATCCATTCTCTCGGATATCTGTTCCTATTTCTCTTGCATTTTGTTTTTATTACTCGACAAAATAAACTTAAGTTTATTTTTAGCGCTACAGGAATCTAATTGAACTTCAATAACAGTCAATAAATTTATTTATGCATTATGTATTGATAATTTCGTAAAATGACCTCCTATTAAAGGGTTCTGGGTTCAATTCTTAATGATGTCAAATTAATTAAAAATCTATTGAGGATGTCATCATTAAGAACTTTCAGCGGTAATTTGAAAATCCATACACGACTGCTATCCTAAGCTTTTTAAAGGATTTAAAGTGTTCTTTTGTCACCTTAACCCTTCTCTTACTGTGCCAAAAACATCCGCGCCTTACAATGCTGTGTGTTCAATCCGAACGCAAAAAATGAAAGACTTTAAATCGGAAAAAATGGAATATTCATGGGCAATTATTCTTCAATAATTAATAGTTGAAGTCAAAAGCAATATTTTTAATCTAATTGCGGTAAACATGAAAATACGATTAGCTGATGATTGCAGGGAAAACAGAGAGACTGCTCCTAACAAAGGTCCAAAAGCAACTGTGCAAAACTGGCGTACTGTAGCACTCTCGCTCGCGAATACACCTATAACATTGGGAGTGAGACATAAGTAGTGTTTGAGACAACCTTATATTCGGTACTTTTATATACCACATATGTCACATTGGTAAAATTTTGAATGTATTAGCGATTCATCTCCGATTTGTTACAAAATGCTTTTTCCATGCCCAATAATTATTTACTATTTTATCATCATCCCCTTTCTGCACCTAATAGTGCATAGGGTACTGCATTGGTACACAAATGACAGCGTTTCTTAAGATAAGATGATCAGTCTTACGTTTCAGGTGTCAGTCTTGGGACTATGAAATATTGTAGTGTAAAAACACCTTTCTAAATAAATATTATATGTCAACCATGTTGGTAATCGAACCCAACACCTCTTGCATGGTAGGCAAATGCGCTGACTACTACGCCACATGGCTGACCTATTAACTATTTAATAATAAATTACTTCAATCGATACATAAATATACAACGGAGGAATACCGAAAATCTTAACCCAGTATTTATTATACTTACAAAGTTATTAGATATTCAAGTTATTAGATGCAATTTGTACTAGCTACACATCACCGGGAAGAGAGAGTTAACAATAAAGAATAATTGTATTACACATATCTAAATTATGAATTCCCAAAACTTTCCAATTTTATGCAAAAGGCATAGAAAAATAATGTTTCTTGCATTTTTTTTTTTTACATTATAAACAATAATAAAAATAATGTGACCTCACTGAGGTTATCCGTGCCCAGGACACTTAACAATATACTTTTTTTACGTGTGAGAATATACAAAGAAGACTTAATATACAGAGAGAAATTACAAAATGTAAACAGTTTTAAACACTTCGTATTTATGTATATATTTAATTTCTGCATACCTGTATTATTTTTCAGAATTTTTCAGTTGTTTTGCTTAACTTAAAAACATTATATACCTATTAATTTATGTTGCTTATAGACATAAGTATTTACTGCATACAATTCATTGTCTTCACTCTTCTACTAAGTCTCCAGAGCGCAAATTGTTTTTTATTTTTTATGTTGTCAAGTATCATGGTTTTAAATTTGTCCGTTGGAAATTAAAGTAAGTTATATAAAAAGACAAACTACATAAATAATTTAACGTCTTGTCCGTTTGAGTTAATCACTCCACATTGTGTACACCTATAAAGGTAAAGGATATTTATCGCCTCGTAAATTGAATACATCTGTAGTGATTTTATTGTGTCCTGGACGTATTAGTGTCTATTCTGGCCTTCTGCCAATGTGTAGTAAGACTTGGCCTCCATCCAGTCATCAGACACTTGCAGTGCGTATCAAATCTTAGTCACCCGATAATCTTTTATTGATTTGAGACAGATCACAATACACAGTTAACTAATCTTGATGAAATCATTACAGTTTACACTACCTTGCGATTATAGTGAATTTATACAAATACTTCAATCATATTTTCAACAAGAACATTTTAATATTTTCGACCACTTGAAATTTCGTACAATTATTTAAATTTTGATGCCGAAAATATTTAAGTTCTCCATATTGATAAATCAGTCAAAAAACATTGATGATCGCACATCTGTTATTATCACATATTTACATTATCTATAAAAAAAATATGCCAGATTTCAGAATAC
This sequence comes from Micrasema longulum, assembly GCF_059751315.1. Taxonomy (NCBI): domain Eukaryota; kingdom Metazoa; phylum Arthropoda; class Insecta; order Trichoptera; family Brachycentridae; genus Micrasema; species Micrasema longulum. Next base: position 74,870 of record NW_028277412.1, read on the forward strand.
ACTTTCATGCTGTTTCCTTACTGTATATTACATTTACAACCCGTTTTTTTAAAAATCAGTTTTGTATTTGTTAAGAAAGGTAATTAAGTAGCTTATAAAGAAAATGCCATACAGATTATAAGTAGCTTATAAAAAAAATGCTATGCAGATTAATTTGCAGATAACCCGTATTCGTGATTTGTGTACACTTAATATTTATTGGTAACAATTAAACTGTGAAAATAGTTATGTTTAAATATGCACGGTGAAATAAATAATGTTTCTACGTTCTTGATTTACCGCCTGTGGTTTGATGTTGACGAATTGCTGAAGTACTAGTTTCCTAGTAAAGATGACCCGGGAATAGAGGTTCAAACAACTGACTAGAGAACCATCCACACCAGTTGCCAACACATAGTTGATTAGGGAGTACCCTCGAACGGCCAAGTGATCTCTGATATACTAGAGCTCCTACTGATGATATAATGCCTAACATACCGAGAGACAAAAACATAATTGAAAACATACATACATTTTGCATCTTAAAATAGATAAGTTCATCTGTGAATAGACTAATTTATTGTCTTAGTTTTTTTTATTCTGCTGTTAATATTTTTACAATCTATTTCATCTAACTGTTACTACATATTAGTAATATCCAAAATAAATATTTGAATAATTGTACCAAATTTAACTAAAATAAAGCATTTCAACCAGCACCATCATACACAAAGCCATAACAAATTTATATGAATGAATTAAAAAAAGAGAAAGATAATAAAATCAGCTCTATTTATAAATTATTTTTATTTGCATCAAGTTTATACGATAATATATACTAAAAATACACCAGATATTATAACATATAATATGGTGACTTTCATTAAAAAAATTACGAGTTATTATGTGTGAAAATATTGTTTTGATCACTTCAAGTCTAGACCTAAAAAGTTCTATGTAATTTCAATAATTTGTCAAATAAAAATTTGTAATTACTACAAATGTGACATCTGTTTATTCAAAGTTGGACAATGATTTTTTTTAACATGGAAGCATGGTATTTTATCACTTAACGTTTATAAAATATTTATTACCATAGAAACGAGTATTAATTGTTAATTTATTATCTCATCAATGTCTGCCCTAGGTCCAGATTAATAGCTCAATATGTAACAGTTGATTATCTTTAAAACTAATTGCCTCATTTAGCATTGTCTAAACCAACTGTTTTGTCATCGTTAATATTAATATGTATGTTTTTCTTTTATAACAAATTATAATGGAACAAAAGTTAAATCTTTTACCTAAAATAATTGAAGACTTAACCAGCTTTTTGATCTAGGACACATAACTCAAAACCTTTTTGATTGTACGCGGGTGTCTTGTTTCAGGGGTGGGGATGATCATTCTGCAAAACATTTAATTGACCATTTTACTGATTTTTTTTTTATCTTTTCAGGAAGTAGGAAGCATTATTGGAAAGAAGGGTGAAATCGTAAAACGTTTCAGAGAAGAGGTAAATATTTATTAAACTATTAGAGCATTAAGTTTGATAAAACCAACATTTAAGCTAACCCGTATTGGAACGTATATGTTATTCAAAAAGAGTTTGTCTAAATTACGCATACTTAAATACCCTCGTCATATTATTACATAGCTGCCAGTCATGTTTATTTGAATTCGATCCATTTCTATGTGATTGTTACCTAATATACTTGTAAAAACATTAGTATGTTCTGTATCCACAATTCTTTGAAATAAAATCATTTTATTTTAGTAGCAATATTATTTAAGGTGAATTCTATTCTTCATCACCTTAAATATTATCTACCCTGTGATGAAACCATAATTCAGAGGGTGGGCATCAAAAGCGATTACATTACATAGTTCACATTAAGTTATTGTGAACCAAATATTATGAATATTTGCATAATGTTTTCAAGTCGTCTGGAGATGAAGCTGCCTAGTGATACACTGATTATGAGATCTGAGGGAATTTTATTTCAGTCACATTTTGTTTTACCATCAAATAATTGAAGGCATGAGTGGATGAAGCCGCCATGTTGCAAATTAAAAAAAAAAGTTACTTTTTTAAACATGAATGAAGATCCTTTCACATAAAGCCAACTACACCTTCAAAAAGTAGCATATTTTGAGCGCGAATGAAGGTGTTATTTTGTCAGTAATTGTACTGGTGTTCAAAACTTTAACCCCATATGCCTCTGCTTTTTATTTTTATAACATAACACCTTTATCCACTTTTGTCTTCAATTCTTCGACCCTGGTGCTGACCCTTATGTATGGAAGTGAAGTATGGGATAGTAAAAATAAGGATGAAAGTAGGCTGAATGCTGTGCGAATGCGATCTCAGACAAACGTGTGGTAAAACTATGTATGATATGTGCACAAATGACGAGATCCGTGCATTATGTAAGGTTGAGATGAGCATTATCAACAAAATCAATAAATGAGCTGCGTTTGTCTTTTTAAAAATATTTATTTTTAATTTAACAATAAAAAAATAAAAATGGAATATTATATAAATATAAAATAATATATATAAATATGCAAAGTTTGAAGATGTAGAGTGAATGGACAGCGAAATAACGGCCGAAATAATTTACAATGCGAATGTTGATGGATGTAGAAAATAGAAAACTAGGAAGCGAGGTCTGTGTGCAAAGACAGAGTGATGTTGCATTCTGTAGAGAAATGGCGTGATGGTTTATCAATTTGTAATTTTTGGACTTTTCTCATGCTTTATTTGTCATTTTTTGTATTCTAATATATTGTATTGTTTTGCGGTTCGGCAGTCTGGAGCGAAGATAAACATATCGGATGGTTCTTGTCCTGAGAGGATTGTAACAGTCACTGGACCCACAAATGCTATTTTCAAAGCATTCACACTTATTTGCAAGAAATTCGAAGATGTAAGTCCACAATGCTCTTTAAATTCTTGTATAATTTGCCATCTATATATTCTGTTTCAGATTGTGTACACGCACTGAATTACAATGTTAACTTAATATTGTGCTTTTAAGATGCAGTAGATTGATTAATCAAATTCTTTATTTCTTACGTTTAATTCTACTTTTTAATTATGAAGTTGTTTCATTTATGTAAAATAAATTGGGGCATCTTAATTATTTACAATCTATTCACCTTAAGATCTTATTTTTTTATATAACAATCTCATCAATAAATATGAATGTCTACAATCTTCCGATTTAGTGACAAATTCAGTGAAACTACCAAAAAAAATCAACAAAAAAGATCCGCTAGATCATTGCTTTCATTGTGAAATGGTCAATTAAACAATTCCTTGTACATTAATCAAAGTATACTAAGTTAATAAAAATATGAATAAATTCACATGTAAATCTTTTCTTGCAGTGGTGTTCACAATTCGGTGAAATGGGCGGTGCGGGTGGGGGGGGTTCTGGCAACCCCCGTCCTGTCATCACCCTGCGTCTCATTGTTCCGGCCAGTCAGTGTGGCTCCCTTATTGGGAAGGGTGGATCCAAGATCAAAGAGATCAGAGATGTTACTGGGGCTAATATTCAGGTATGATAATGACACTTACAACCATCGAGACAACGGAAACATGTTAATCATCAAGTATGAAAGGAAAACAATTTTTTTTCCTGCCAAGATATAAAAACAAACTTTTTGAAATGATGATGTAAGCAAAAACACCATTTAATTCTGTATAAGTTATCACATTTATCATACTTAACATAAGTGGTGTAGTGGTCAAGACGCTTGACTCACGCACGGAAGGTTCCGGGTTCGATTCCCGGTGAGAACACAAAAATTAAAATGTGATTTTTCTCAAGCCTGGGCTCTGTGATGTAATTTACCACTGTAATTAAGCCTCCTGGCCTGTTGTGGTGCAAAAAAAAATATGTAAAAATACATGCGTTGATTAATCAAAATAAATGAAGCTCAGCCTGAAACAAGTGAGGGTTATTACTAGAGCCCTTACAGGGCACTGCAGATTGAATAAACACCTTGCTAGAATGTTTTTTAAAAATTTATTTACATTAATATACATTTTTACACTTTTAACATTTAATAAAAATATAAAAAAATGTATTTTTAGTCACTAAAAAATCCCACCAAGCCACTTTCTGTGGCTTTTTGGTGAAGATTTATATTAGTACTAACTTGTATAATATTATAAATTTACAGATATAATCAACAGCCGGAAAGATCAGTTATATGGATACGAATAAACTGTTTTTCTTTTTTTTTTAATAGAAGAAAATACATTTAAATTTTTTTATTTTCAATGTTTCTGAAACTTCTAGATGTATGTTTTGCAGTGCAGATGAGATGTGATGCTTTATATCACAAAAGAAGCGGCATCCTCCCTGACCGTTGTTAAAACCTGATGATATTAAAATGCTCGCTCCCTACCATTTGCCGGGGTGACGGCAAGAATAGGATAAACTTAACTTAAATCTTTTTTTTTTATTATTCTTATCTGACTAATAAACCAAGTATAAAGGCTGGTTGTACACCTGTTGAATTTTCATACCCCATGATGACAAAAATACACAGAGGGTGGGCATCTTACAAAATTGGAAAACAGTTGTCATCACTAATGTTATGTCATGACCAAAATATCAAACGGTATTTTGCGTAGCTGTTGAAGGTTGTGGAGATGAAGCTGCCTTATGATACATAAGATTATGAGATCCGAGGGTTATCACTGACGGCTAGCTAGGAGTAGTGAACTGTGGATCGCATGTTTTCATTCTCCTTGGTATTGCAGGTTGCGGGTGAAATGTTGCCAAATTCAACGGAACGTGCCGTGACAATAAGTGGAACTTCCGAAGCGATAACCCAGTGCATTTATCACATATGTTGCGTCATGCTCGAGGTACATAATCATTTTTCATTTATATTCTTTATATTAAAAACATTTTTACTTTGTGGTGTGATATTTATACATTTTAATATGTCCTGATGATGAGGTAGGAACATCGAAACCAGTCTACATAAAACTGAAAATTTAAGTGGTTTATACAAATTTATAAACAGATAAGTGTATTATTATTTGTAATAGTTTTTTATGCCTTTAATATATTGTCCCGTGATGTTTAGTGTCCAAGTTTTGATTCCGAGCAAGTTTGACTCAAAATATTGTTTAAAAAGGTTGTTTTTCATCCCAGCATTTCATAGTCTCTTGACTGGTAATCAAATGTAAGACTGATCATCTTACCTCTGTGTTACAAATAATAAAGATACGCCACATTTGGTGTACCAGTGTAATGCCCTATGCACCATTGGGTTTAAATAAGAGGACATCATATGCTATAATAAAGCATCTAAATCTATTTACAAATTAACCAATGGTAAGGTTTTTGTATTTATTAGGTGGATTTCTTTTTTATTTATCTTAATTTTTATTCATGTGTAAAAGTACAATTAAATAAATAAGTAAAATGAAATAATAAAAATCCGCCACATTTTAATCACATCGCGGTGTGAAATACGAGGTGTTTTCAGAAAATAACGGAAATTTTAAAATTTCGCTAGTTTGGAGGGTTCGATTGTCAATTTTTTTTGTTTACTCTGTGCCAGCCGCTAAGGTTAGATGTGTTTATATGAGCTCCGCAATTTTGTTAAAAGAAATGGAACGATGAAAAAATGGAATTTGTATCAAATTTTCTGTAAAAAATGAAATAAAGTGTATGAAATGCTAACAATGGTCTATGGTCTGCTATGAGTGAAACAAGAGTTTACGAGTGGTATTAGCGTTTCCAAGAAGGCGCCTCAGCACATCAATAACCGATGAAAACGTGGAAAAAGTTAATGAAATGGTTATGAACGATCGCTGAATCACAATCAGAGAAGTCGCTGATGATGTTGGCATATCGATTGGCCCTGCCATGAAATTATTTTGAATGTTTAGGGTATGAAACCCGTGGCAGCAAAGTTTGTTCCAAAATTGTTAAATTTTGAACTGAAACAGCGGCCAATGGAAGTTGCTCAGGTGTCACTAAATGAAATTGATTTGAAAAACGATGCAGAATTACTGAAACGTGTTTTAACAGGTGAAGAAACTTATATGACATCGAAACTAAGGCTCAATCGTCGCAGTGGAGGCATTCTGGATCGCCGAGTCACGCCTCGTCGAGCACGTCTAACCTTAGTGGCTGCCGCAGACAAAGTAAACAGTGAATACAGCCGAAAATTTTAGCATACTTCAGGGGCATGTATGCCAACATACATTTTTTTTAAATTGACAATCGGACTCTCCAAACCCTCGAAATTTAAAAATTCCCGTTATATTCTGAACACACCTCGTTTATTGTCAACTAGCTTTTGTAAGTTTTTGTATAAAATTTCAATTTTTCTATGTGTGGGGGGACCTTATTAGGATCGTGATTGTAACAAATGAAACTAACTTCTCAAATTTATTTCATTCGTATAAACTCCCGGAGGGCTTTTACAAGTATGGTACATAGATAAAATATATAATGTAATTCAAATTGTGAATGAATGAAGGGTAATTTATTAAACAGTGAAATGTAAGACTGGCATTTGTCCAACTATCCTTCATTAGCCTTGCTAGTATTATTATTTGAAAAGTTCAGTTTTATCTGTCGCTTTGTATCGCATTCTGTAATAAACTCTGTTAAATAAATTCTATCAATAGTTTAATCAATAAAACATGCATTTTCGTTTTCTTTTTAGAGTCCGCCGAAGGGTGCGACAATCCCATACAGGCCCAAACCTCAAGTGGGCGGTCCAGTTATATTGGCAGGAGGGCAAGCATATACTATCCAAGGAAATTATGCTGTACCAGCGCAAGAAGTAAGCGTTTCAAACTTTTATTATTCTTTCACCATAAATCACATGCTTTTTGGGGCTTTTAACATTGATTGAAATTAGGGAGAAGAGGATAATAAACCTGGCCATCTTGTTTCATGTATAATTGAGTTGTGATTCTCTAGTTAAATAAATGTGTCAATTACATATTTATTTTCTGTTTCTTGGTCCCAAAACCATTTTTCACTATTTATTTTTGACAAAAAATATGTAAATTCCAACTGTTAAAAATGAATGTTGGTAATGCGTTAACATTTTCATAATGAAAAAGTTCTCAATATGTCAGGCATATTTTGTCTGAAATAATTTTTGTCAGTTTTTTATGGTATCAGTCCGTTGAATGTCAAATTAATGTACTTTTACTGTACCACCCAAAGATTCCGTGGTAAGGCCATTGAATCGGATTATGGTCCTGTGGCTTGTGTTGCGAACTCATGGATTTTGTTTTGTCGTCCTCTTTTCCCTATGTTTTAAAAAGCATTTTTTTTCCAGATTCGTTGGTTATAAACGAATCTAATGCTTCCCTCATCTCTATATTTTTGTCTTGTAATAGTTTTATTTCGAATATTTTATTCATTACATCATAATCATCTCTAATACCCAGTGATGACAAAATAACACAGAGGGTGGTCACCTCGTGAGTTTACAATCAGTTGTCTATGCTTGAAATGGACCAGAATAATTATTTTATTCCGCGTAACTTTTTGCAATCCGCTTGGTGAAGCTGCCTTATGATACATAGATTATGAGATCTGAGGGTATTTAGCGTTTTAAATGTAATAAAATTAAAACAGTACTCTATTTAGACTTCTATTTATTACTAACGAGCTGAACCCAGCAATGCTTTGTTATTGCTAGATTTGAGTATATACTTGTGTACAGATTAAATGAACAATCTTAAATTTATGGAATTAAATTGAAGTTCAAGTTAAGTTTTTAAGTTGATGTTTAATTGTACTTGTACGTAACCATATTAGCTTGTTCGTTAAAATTAAACCATCAACCTATGAATACACAAAGATGCACTCTAGGCACTCTGAAATTATGACACTTAACTCATGCCAAAACACGCAGTAATGCCCAATGCATATTTAGTCATTCTTTAACTGTCAGCCGGGTTTTGACGTTAGCTTGGCATTTAATTTGAAACCAAAATGCCTGATTGTGTCGTGAAAGTGTGTAAAAACCGTTCGCATAAACATAATAAAGATGGTGTAACTTTTTATTGGTAAGTGGGTACCTTGTTACTTGTTTATGAATGAATTCCAAAACTAAAAATAATTCATATTCAAAAATAGAATTCTTTTTGTAAACTTGGCTTTTTTTTACCAACAGTTTATGCTAGATCCAAAGAAATCTGTCACATTATTCGAAAAATCTGTCAAATTAAGCACATAATTTAAAGAAATCAGTTGCTTTAAAATGTGCAGTGAAAAATATACTGTATTGTGAAATACTATTGTGTAAGGGTTAGGTTAAGTAATGTGTTTAAGTTAAATAAATCATGACAATCTGTGAGGGTTTTAAACCCGTCGATTGGCTATATATATATGTAATATTTCCGTGGATTGAGTGTGTGTAAATCGGGATTGCGAGCAGGAAGATGAGGGGTATTATCTGGGGAGAGCAGAGATGGCGCGCAGGATGTGTAGCGAAGTGTATGGGGCTAGCCTAACATGTGTCGGCCAGCAGGCAGTGCTCGGGGGCGGCTTGTACGGGGTGGCGCTGCACCCCGCCGAGCCGCTGCTGAAGGGGGGCGTGCACCCTCCCCTGCTGGCCGCGCTACCCCCGCCGCACCTGCTGCCCCACCACCCCCCGCCCCCGCACCTTCTGCACCACCACGTGCACCCGGAACAGATGCCCGTGAGTCTGGGCCCCGCTTGCCAAACACACCGTCTGTAGCATTGCCACTCAAATTGTCCATCCCACGAGGCTCTCTATGTACACAATTTGTAACTCATTTGATGTAATTGAGTCAGTTAAGAAATGAAGTACAAGAAAAGTTCAACACAATTGTATCAATATCGCCCAATAAGGAAGTTCAGTGCTCCGAGAAATTGAACGAAAAAAAAAGTTTAGAAATTAAAGCATTGCGAAGTTTCTTAATAAACCCAGAGTACGTGTTTGCGATAACCAATAAATTATACCATTGTCAAGTATGTTGTTGTGGCACCCGACTGCAGATTTCCAGATTCCGGGGTAGCCATGTTTTTCAACCTTTAGCGGGTATGAATTATGATTGTACGGGGTTCAATTTTCAAATGTCGGAAACAAAAACAAACTGTCTGTCATTCCTACAAACTAATCATATTATGTCAAATGATGACGGTGATGTTGCGTGCAATGTAATTTAGAAGTTTTGGTGGGGATTTCCAAAATTACAAAACTTAAAAGGTGCATGGCGATTATAGATACATTAAAAAAAATATTTTTTTTACTTAGTTTGATAGTCTATTAACAAATAAAGTCATTTAAAAATTCATTGAACTTCCTTATTGAATTACACTTCGTCCTTGCACTGGTAGTGTCTGTTAAGTGAACTTACCTTTTTAAAGTATTTTATGTAACCCATTATCAAAAGATGCATTGTTTTATTAATCTCTTGAACAATTAAAAAATATACAATGATATAGGTACTCAAGCAGCCATTACTGGAGTACCTATATTGAGTAAACATTTTGTCTATGGTTTTTTCCTTGTAAAAAATCTAGCATAGTCTTTTTGCTCATAAATCTGTTTTTTTTTAAAAAAAAAAACCTGTTTTTCTATTCTTTCGATTCCAAACTGTTGACTTTTCTTGCATTCAAATCTAATGTGAACGCTCAGGGTTAAGCCTGAGAAAGATAGCCACTGTATACATGTGCTGGATCTATATTTTCGCAAAACTGTAAAAATATCAAGCACTGGTTTAAAAAGAGAGAGTATTCGACAATAGGGAACCCTTTCACTGGCAATGTTGACAAGATGTGAAGTTTGACATAAAACGGGAAGTGGATATAAGGCTTGGTGCTGCCCCCCCTTAAGATCTCCTACTGTAGTAACGTTGTGTTGATGTACCCGATCCCACTCCTCTAGTGGAAGTGTATAGCGCCAACTCCAGATCTGACCCCAAAGAATGTTCTGTCCCCCCTAGACCCCTTAGTTTTGCAACTCTACCTATCCACGCACACTTGTGAAACGGAATTATGTAATTTATATTTATTGTTATTACTGTCATGTTATTTTCGACCATAGTGTACATATAAAAATATTTATGTATCTTTATAACTGAGTTTTATTTTTTGTGCATGTTTTTCAAATTCATGACATGACATCTTTCGAAATTTCTTCAAAATTGCTAAATTTCTTAGCAAATGCTTCGAGAGTTTTTCTATTCACAAAAAAATAATTTTGTCAGAAAGTGAACTGCCTATAAAATACATATTGTACATACTCGACTTTTATATACTTTTCACCTTCCTTTGTACTTTTGATACCCTTAATAAAAGAATGCAACCTTAAATACTAAATATCTTTCACCCTGTAGATAATGAATACTGAAATGGTAACCTTTCGTGCTTATATTATTGGTGTTTTAATTTTCCCTTAACATGCGCCAGTAGAAATTAGGCAGATAATTAACTTGGTCTGATATGATTTATTTTATTTGCTTTGGAGTAAAGTATCTGCAGCTTAATTTGTTTCTCTGGCACTGCCATCATACTTTTTGCGTGAAGAAGCGGTAGTAAGCGGTAAAGAAACCGACGCTTTATTACTATAATATTATCGCAGTGATAATTGTATTTGTTGGAAACCCACGCAAAAGGTTTAAACCCCAATATGATGCATCCAGTTTCCTGCCTTACAAATCCTTCTAAGACTAGATGACTTACCGGGAACGAGTGCATGGCTTTATCACAGTAAATGCACAATACTCGTTTTATTTTTTTATTTGTAATTTGGTACTCACTGTAAATTCCGCTAATACTCTTGTTATTAAATTCAAATTAATATACATATTTGTGTTTTCCAAGGGGGCAGCACCACCCCTAGCTCACGTGCTCGACTCAAATCGATCGTTGATACTAAATTTTGTTTCCGAGTTGATTTAATAAGCATCCACAAATAAGAACCTGACCTCATTCGATCCAACTATCCAAATGTTGCGTGGCTCTCCTGCCATCGTTATCCTTGACCCGGGGTTTCCTATGTGTGGATGTTCATTCAATTTACTCGGCAGATTGGACTAGCCCTACTACTTGAAGTTATCCATGTTCATCTTACCTTTCCAGCTGATACTCCTATCCCAGCCGTGCCAGAGGAAATCACGCAGAAAGAAAACTTAATCACATTTGCATTTTCCACTCTCCTCTCATTTGTCTTGATGGTGTCAATTTTCTTATCGTATTACATGCGTTTTAACACTACCAAAAAGGTATTGTGTCTCGCACATGTTAGTAAGTTTTAATGCATATAACATTTATCACCGTCAGTCTTACGCCATCAGGGTAGATGTTGAGCAGTTTGCTTCCTTATTTAGTGCCCTTGTGCTGATATATGGGTGTTTTACAGATGGGAGCCATAGCCAAGAACCCTTTGGCAGGGTTAGCGGCACTAGGATTAAGTGGTTTAACTCCCGCAAGTACGGGAGGACTCAATCCCTCAGGTCTGTATATTTGTTTAGTTTCTGACGTAATTATATAACACTTCCCGAGCGCATTCTATTTGTTTGGTTTTAAAATGTGCAAATCTCTTCATTTAACATACAATTTCTTTTTTTTTACCCTCACCATTTGCAGAAAAATAATAACCATATTTACAACATTTTATAATTAACTATGAAATATTTTTGTGAGAGAAGAGGTGTAGACATGGATGCCGCATTAAATGCTTTACTGGTTATCAACACCCAGGACTATTTTTTTAAATATTTTTTTATTTTCTTTTATTTAGGAAACATACAGTACAGTTACAAAGTTTTATATTTTACACAGTTAGACTTAAATCTAATGGACCAGCGAAGTTTCCATATTATAAAGTAATAATATGTAAGGTTATTATTTAAAGTACAAAAAAGAGAAGGAAAAAAAAACCATAAATAGAAATTGTTTAAAAATTAAAATTAAAGTAAAAAAATGCTCAAATGTAAAAATAAAATGAAATAATAATAATAACATTTTTTAAAAAGGAAAAACATAAATATACACATACATATTTTAAAAGATTCAAAGAAACGACGAGACGAATCTTTAAAGAATCTTTAAATAAGAAAATAAATTTAAGTAAATTTAAAAACATCTTCAAAATTAATGACACATAGTAAGAGCAGCAATATATTGATTTTATATACATATACAATATAAGTAATTAAAAGTAGTTTAAAAGTATAAAAACATGTATATCAAACTACCCATATACTTCAATTTAAAATCATGAAAATTATAACAGTTATTAGAATTTGCATAAAGTACAATGATTTTTTCCCTAAATATCTAGAAATTTATTTTAATGGCATCACTTTTTTTTTTACTATGGGCTGCCCCTAGTTCTTGTATGTTCAATATACCATTTTGAGATGACAATATGTTCGTAAGGTTAGAATATTACACATAGCTAAAAAAAAAAAAAATTTCCGTTATTTAATGCTATTTTCAGCTTTTTTTAGTGCCAATCTACGGTAACGAAATAATGTTCGAATTCTTATTTGTTCAACCTCCTGCATATTGAACTTTCAAACACTCGATATATTTCTTTTAAAAAGTTCTTAGATATTTGTACAATATCCTGTCGCATGTTAAGGGCTTGAATGTTCAATCTCCAATTTCAACCAATCGGGGCTGGTATTCAGAACGCATTTACAGCGCGCTATAACGCATATTTAGTACGTAAAATCGTGCTATGTCACACTATAATTGCGTTCAGAATACCAGCCCAGGGAAAGCCAAGCTTAAATAAGCCAAGAAAGTAATACTTTTTGACAAATATTACAGATTCAAAGAGAAATGAAAAGGCGTGTGGTATAATATATCATCTAATATCGACTGGTAATTTTGATTTCACAATTAACACAACTTGATATGTCGCACACAAAGTGAAATGTCGCTATAAAACTTACGTTTGAAACACTAACTTTGTGGTTATTCGCAGAAAAAAAAAAGTTGTTTTATTATTATGAAATGTCGCTGTTTATATTTGATTACATTCCATTCTGTCATGCGTGCACTCATACACTGAAAACACAAACTGCCGCCAAACAATATGAAATTCACGCATTTGTTAAATCTACCCGCACACCGCCTATTGTAAAGTGGTTGTACTAATTCAGAGACCTTTGCGGGCGTGCGCACAACAACTCCCTAAAGTTTCATCGCAATCGGATAAATGAAGGCATACCTGGGGACAAATGAAGAAACATGCATTTTTATATACAAAAATATTCCTTCATTAAATGTTGTTCATATGTGACAAAAAAGAACATCTTTGAAGTAAAATAATTTATTGATTTGCTAATAAATAATATTATGTGCTTGTAACACTTAAGTTTGTATTCTAGTTAAGTTCTTTTACTAAAAATAAAATCAAAACCTCAGAGTAATAATGCTCCAAGTTATAGAGAAGCCCAAACGTAGGAAAACCATTCTATGACTATTGGGTATTAAGTTAGCAACAGTTCGCAGCAAAACAATGGGTCTTACTCAGGTTGAGAATTGCCAAATGAATATTAATTTACATTGTAAATACTTTTAAATATGTACCAGCATTATTGCAGGGTTATTCCAATTTATTTTTCTATAATCGACCTCTGCTCGATAAAGACTCAAACTTTATATGGATGCCTAGTGCGGCCTCGATATATTGCTCGTAATCAACTGTCATTATCAATAGTACACATACTTTAATTCACAAATTTATTCCCTCAATTGAGAAAAAACAGTATCTGAAGTAAATATGTTGATATAAGGAAAGTTTTTAAGCAACATAATACACGTGTTTGGACAATAAATGCCAAAAATCAATGTGAATCATGGGAAAATATTCGGAATCAATTACCTGTGAAAACTGACTCATTTAACACCTTTGACGCTCCTACTGCTGCAACCAAACATACTGCAATTCACCATAGTGAATTTTTATTTATTATAACGTAAATATCCAAGTTATTTACAAACAAAGCCAAGCACAGCGACAAAAGCATGTGATAGAACCATTATGCGTATGTTGTCAAACAAAATAAAATGCCCGCCACTTTGTTGCTAACCAACATCACTTGCGTTCTATGAAACATGGTGATGGGGCTTCTCTATAGGTTGATGCAAAATTGATGTTGAGATCAAAACGTATATTTTTTGTCTTATTAAAAAATTCAAAATAATTGCGAACGTATTTGCTAAAACAAAACATATGTTCAACGATACTGATAATTTTGTATACTGAGTAGTCAAGAAATAAATTAAATTTTTCAAAGTATATAAGTTCCGATTTTGAAAATAACCCTTTACATCAATATACCACTATTTGACGCGTCGACGCAGGTCTACCAATGAATAAAATTACTCGCCCACAGTCTGTATTGAATGCCGCAGCAAGACTTATTTTTGAAATCTCTAAGTTCAGTCATATCACTCCACTACTTCGGGAATTACACTGGGTACGATTTCCACAGAGGTTGGATAAATTCGTAGCATGTGATAACAAAGTAAATTGTTTCGCTTAAATTACAAATTAAAAAGGTTAAAATTAAAGTTATTTCCTTATATTACAAAAATGCTGCTATATAAGTTATACATTATAATTTAACAAAAACGATTTGAAGGTTTATATTTATATACCATAGCTTCAAACTGTGAAAATTTATGTCTTTATTTTTCCCGTTATATATACGACCAAAATCAAGAATCATATGGAATTTGTCTGTAAAAATGTCTCACATAAAATTTGCAAAATGGTCCATTGAACATACAAGCAATAGGGCAGCGTGACATCACTAAAAATCGCTGAAATTTCAACAGTCATTTAGAGCGCAGCAAAACCGTATCACACTATTATGATAACTTTTTGTAATATTTCCACTGCCACATTTTCGAACTTTCTGCATAGTAAAGGTTCTTGAATTTTTCTGAATGTGTGTCTACTGCATGCCAGAATTTAGTCAAATGTCGATATGACAGTTTCATTAAAAAACCGTTAGTTTCCAAAAAATAAGTGTTTAATGGAAAATAACTGTAAAGGACATCCCAACATCATTAAAAGTGTATTTGTTTGCAAAATGTATCAAAATTCAATTTAAAATGGCCTCAAGGAAATCAAATTTCCTCGTAATAACTAAGTTCGACTGTATATAATTATATATTGATAATTTTTATGTGATGTGATTTGCTCGAAAGTAGATAAATCTTCCTAAGCTGATTTTGTGAATCTACGACTCAATTGCAAGATAAAACAATAGCTTTTACAATACTAACTTTCTCACCAAACCCGTTGCGTTATTTATTGTTTATATAAGTGTTTCTCCCCTTGATACTCGTGAATAATATAGTCTTATTTACAAAGATATGGATTTGACAGCTTTGGCTGCGCTGGCTGGATCTCAACTCCGCACTTCACAGAATCGTAATCAACCCCCCTCCAACCAGCAGTCTCATGAAATGACTGTGCCCAATGAACTTATTGGATGCATTATTGGAAAGGTAAATACACCCCATTTATATTGTGTTTTGATTTGTTAATATGTGCTGCCATTACTTTTAACTTCATGTTGATAAATGTCCCGTTGATTATTCTATAAATTCACTATAGAGATCAAATTGTCATTCTTTAATTATGAATATTTTAAGCCGATGGTGACATACTGTCAAACGCACATAAGTCGCTTCTCTATTGATTTGGACAGTTCAAACTGCTGAGTACTCACCTTTTCCACGGCTCCACATATTACCAAACAAACATGGATATGTAGATTAATTTAATTTATCCTTATTTAATTCATATCCATACTTTTAAAGCATTTCCTTTTTAAAACTGTAATTTTTAACTATGTGTAGCACTATCTCCGGCGCTGATTACCTTAACATGGAATACATTTTTTTTCATATATATGCCTATGTTAACCCAATTTTTTTTTTCTGTAATTTGATTATGTACGCTAAAGTTATGGATTGAAATGTTTATTTTAAAAAGCGGTAAAAAAATGTAAAACTGAGGAAAACACTAAAGTGAGATGAAAAATTTATGGAATTACATAAAAATAAAAATAATGTACTAGACTATAGTGTAAATATTCTGCTCGAAAAACTGTCACAGTGGGCAATAGGGAAAAATGACTTTTTTTTTTTACATTTCAAAAGTAATAAATGTCTATGCAATACTGTCCATTAAAAAAATATTTTTTTGCTAATTATTAGTAGCATTAAAAATACTTTTCAATTTGTAATTTTGAATTCCCGCAAAAACGGTCATTCCACGGCCACGCCCCTAATATGGCGCGATCCATGTTTATTTGTTCCTGCCATTGAAAATTGTGTAGAACAATATCATGAATCTTGACGTCATAACAACCAAGGCCAAACACATCGCGTTTTTCTACCGACATATTTTAATTGAATATCTTTTTTATATTTATGTATTAAAACATTTTTCTACAAGATTTATATTGATTTTGAAAATACAATTAATTATTCTAAATTCATTTCATTTATTTTTATCGGTAATCATAGTATGTGATATTTCCCTATTGTGGATTTTTTTGTTAGCTAATAAATTCATTTTAAAAAATCCCGTAACAAAAATTAAATAATTTTTTTCATAAATGTGATAAATAGTGTCCTCATGGCGGTCTCAGCATTTGCAGCCATGCTCGAAAAAGGGTGAATGAATCCACCCTGCAGTGGCTCGGAGAAGCGTGTTGGAGCTTTTCAGGCATTCCCATAGGCTAGGCTCTTTATCAAAGTAGGGCAACGAAGGTGTTTACCCTTCGAGATGTAACTGAATTGGATTGACATATGTATATACGGTCATCACAAGTAACATCTCACTAGTGGTTTTGATTTCCATAGCTGTTGTTTCTACAATTGGGCCATAGGGCTGTCAACTAATAGTCCATTGGATAAGTCAACAGCTGATGTTCCATGGCTCAAAAATTCTGAATGAGTGTGTAACAGATAGTTAATATTAGAAGGAAGAAGCTAAGTTTCTTTCAGTAAAATAACATTGTATTAGATTTAAGTTACTTATTGTAAGTATTGTTAATTGGCAACTTATTTGTAAATATAAGTTATTACATCATAACATTGTATTCGTCGTGTATGTCTTTTATGTATTTCTCAAAACGGCGTATTGAATGACAATTAAATGATATAATTTTTAATACTTAGTTCACTTTAATTTTTATGGTTTTCTTCATTTTTCTGAGGAATACAGAAGAAATGTTTCCAAACTATAGAGAATTTCAGCCATATCTTTCCGTTCATTACTTAGTTTCGAGAACTCCTACTTTAAACGCTATATATTCTCTCAATTTAGTGGAAAGTTCTTATGCAACAGCGTCAATATTGTGTGATTTCAAATGATATTTTATCTACAATATTTTGAGTTTGTCCAGGTGAAATATTTCTAATTTATTCCTTAAAAGCAATGGATTATGGAGACATTAGTCCTATGGGCTGTCCATGGTTTCCGCAGCATTCTACGCCAGCAAATGTTTGTCCATATTCCCTTCTCTAAAATGATCTCATCCCTGTTGTAATTTGTTAGTTGGTATCTTATCTCTTGGCAAGTTGTTTCTCTATTTATACGCGTAACTTAAACATATTTTATTCTTTGAACCGCTGATATGTTAGTCATTTTATTGGATACCATTGCTTGATTTCTTCTCAAGTCATTAAATATTTGTTGTTTCTTTGTTTAATGGATTTGCATCTACATCGGTTGACATGCATTGTAAATTATTGATTTGAAGATTTTATTCTTCCTAAACATACATCAACTGTGTGTCACGGCATTTTTGTTCAGAAAACATATAAGGGAATAAAAAACTAACCCTTAAGGACATCAGAATATCACTAAGATTGTATTTGCTTGAAAAATGTGTCAAAATATAATGCATTATAGCCTTAAAATTAGGCATTTAAACAAAAAAAGTTAATTGCATTGCACACCTACTTTGAATTTAGTGA
Organism: Micrasema longulum; assembly: GCF_059751315.1. Classification (NCBI taxonomy): domain Eukaryota; kingdom Metazoa; phylum Arthropoda; class Insecta; order Trichoptera; family Brachycentridae; genus Micrasema; species Micrasema longulum. Next base: position 92,839 of record NW_028277412.1, read on the forward strand.
GAATAATTTATCGTTTTGTTATTTACCCTGATTTTATCCTCCAGTTCGGTGTCAGGCTCGGTGTTTTTTAACACATCAAATGAGTTTCAAAAATTTCTCAACATAAAACCGGGTTTATGAAAACCTTAATTGAGACAATATTTGAATGAGGAATGTATGTAGAAAAAAATGGGACCTGAACATTTCGGTGTAAAAAGCGGGAAAACGTAAAATTGAGGATCGTTTTAATGAGGTTTTACTGTAAGTGTTTATCCTATTAAAGTGTACCGCTTTTCTTTGCATAAATTTAATTTTGGTTTCTTAAAATTTTTAGTAAAGCTGTCGAAAAGTTGTAAATGTAGTTACAATCCTGTTATGCATTTTTTTTTTAAACACATAGTTAATTAACAAATTACAACAGGGATGGAGAATACCTTAAATAAGGGAATATGGAAGTCAAGGCATTTACAGGGCTTATGACCTGTCATTGGCTGGTTTAAGTGGCCACTTTACATACTGTGTAACATTCACCATTTTGCCTATGTTTTAACATCCATATTTCTTCAATTCTTCCATCTGTTGATTTAAGTGAAGTTAAAGAGCTGAAACCTTTATTGTTACGAAGAGATTCATCTGACTGAATTATTTCACATACTAGGCAACGCCTGAAAACAATTTTTACATTTTTAAACTTCTTGGACCAGTTGGTTTCATTACAATATTTGAGTTTGTCCAAATGTTATTTCTTAATTGTTTAAAATGTAATTAGTTAATTGTTTAAAATTAAACAGGGGGGTACCAAAATTGCTGAGATCCGGCAAATATCCGGCGCCATGATTCGCATCTCTAACTGCGAAGAGCGGGAGGGAGGTGCCACCGACCGTACTATCACCATTACCGGGAACCCGGACGCTGTAGCGCTAGCGCAGTACCTGATCAACATGAGGTTAGAATGGAACATTTATATTTTTACATTCTCCGGGAAATAACTGTGTGGAAGGATAGTGTGGGAAATTGTGTAGCTTACTTTTATTGAATGCAATTTTATTTTTTTTGCCTGATTGTCAAATACTTTCCCATATGTTTTCATAAATTTTCATTGTTGATGTTGTCTTTTTTTTTTAAATAAAAGTTGCGCAGAATTTTCCAACTGTCTTTTTACAATGTAACTCTGTGTACTATATGTTTGTAATTTTCGTCCCATAACACTTTTTTTCAGCCTAGGTACAAAATAGTTTGGAAAATTCCGTCAAATGTCTTCCTCCTGAAATATATCCAGGTCCATCCAATGTCTACCAACCATTTAAACATCATTTGACAAATCCTCGCAATACTCCAACAATGATTTTTTTAACGCCCCTAACGTTCCAGTTGCCGCCTTCCACAGCTGATTCTCCATCCTTTTATATTAATTTACCTTTTCAGTCTTTCTAAGGCTTCACACAATATATTTATCTTAAATTGTGTTTGGCCTTTGTAAGCAAACAAAGAGGTGATCATTCAGTTTCCCATTCGCTTTACTCTAATGGTTTAGTCACAATGATCACTCTCAAATGGTACTTAACATCCTCTGGTAAACAGATTTAATCCTTTTGACGCTTTTTTGTCCATGTTGATTTTTATTATTTAACAACACTACACTCATCAACAATGTACTTTCAAAGACTACGAAACATTTTACTATTCGGTCATTCTTAAAATTTGAATAAATTTGTTTAATTTATCAGGTTCATATTTTTCTAATACTCGAGATATCAATTTGAATTATTGCTACCAAATAATACCTAAACTTAATGTTTAAATACTATTCGGTAGCCGTGATTGGAAATGCTATCTCTATTACTAGAAAATTAGAGAAATTTACTCGCATTGTGAGAACGGCCCTATTACTATTATCATTTCACTTTTCACTTTGGGGAATCACACTTATTAACTCGCCTCGCTCTAATTTGTATACTAATCATACTGACAGCCGAGATAACAGTGGGAAATGGGTGATAATATCAATTCAAATATTAATTTGGCCAAAACTGCACCGCGTTTCTTCCCTCACCAAACAACCAATTTGCACATTCAATATCCGAATTTCCGACCTTATCTCATTTGGTCCGCCAGCCTCCCGAACTTGTTTCCATCACCCGCCCCTTGTGTTTCCACAGCGTAGAACTGCAGAAGGCCAACCTGGGCAACGCGGGCAACGGGGAGGGCGCCGGCGGCAGCAACGGCGGCAGCGCCGGCTCGCTGGCCTCCGCCATCCCGCTGGCTCAGCTGCTCACCAAGCCGGGGGCGCTCAACGCGCTCAGCTCGCTGTCCGCCCTCGGGGGGCTGACGGAGCTGCTGGGCTCCGCCCCCATCCAGACCACGGGCGTGCACCGAGCGCACCGCGGCCCCAATCGCCCGCGCTCCCCCGCCCAGCAGAACAGCCTGGGCGATCAGCCCGTCAAAAACAAATCCGACAGAAACAAGTTCAACCCGTATTAGTGATACAAACTCTCCAAACTAATGTGGATCTGAATGAGGAAGTTCAGTGCTGCGGTAGATTGGATATAAAAAATGTTTTCTTACACCTCGTTAAATTGTACGGCCAAGTTTCTCAAAAACTTATGAAAACATTCATATAAATGAACCAGTTTGCAACATCGCAGGTTCGTGTGACCACATCATTTTTACATATTTACAATAACCAATCAATTATGCTATTGCTGTGGCAATCGGCAGACGGATTTCTGATTTCAGGGATAGTCATGTTTTTCGACTTTGTGTCTTCTGACGTTAGCTACAAATAATCTGTTTTTAGACTTGAAATCGTGACGTCGCAGGCGATGTAATTTCGATGTTTCGATGGAGATTTTCAAAATTACAAAATTAAATAATCATAGCGTTGATATATGATTCATCAAAAAAACTTTTTTTTGCTTAATTTGATAGTCTATTAAAAATACTTTTTTTTAAAACCATTGAACTTCCTCATCACAATGACTTAGTCTCTTGTATCTAGTACGAAGGGATGGTAACTTTTGTCGTAAATCTTATCGGAAGTGTCGATTATTTTATACGAGCATCTTACTTGTAAATACTTTTTTTATAGATGTATTCACTTTTTTGTACAAACACTTAAATGGACATTTGGCAAATTTGCTTTTCGCAATTTTGAGAGGATTTTTTTAGGAAATTGTGGCCAAATATATAGTTTGTTTGATTTGTTTGAATTCTTATCCTTAAGAATCGTTCCTTTCGCGATTGATCCGAAGCCAAATATTATCTCGTTATTTGTCGGATGGTTTCTTTATCGATAGAATCATTATAATAACTTTGTTAAGTGCTTTGATATGGACCAAATCTGTAGTTTTCGTGTTTATAGCACACTTCTCATTTGTTATAGTTTTTGACATAATTTTAAACCATTGTGACAATATTAATTATCCTTTCATTGAGATATCATTAGTTTAATGAGAATTAGATTAAACTAGAAAACTAGATTTGTGAGGTACATACATTTTACTATTTAGTAATTTGAATTAGTTTAGTAATATTAGTTTCATTTTTCAGAGTGTCAAAATGTTTTAGATTTTTAGCATATTAATGAGTTAAATTTTGTCTTTGCAATATTGAAATAAGTGCTAAATATATTGTTTTATCATTTACAGAGAAATAATCACATCTCGTTTATATTGTGTTATAGAAATTATTTTATAAATCAGTCAGATATGGTTACATACATTGAAATTCTTTTAATACATATATCTGTATCTAGATATTTTTTAATGTACAGTAAAACAGCCTTTTTACGTTTTTCAAGGGAGCAACGAAAAAAGCCATAAAACTGAACAACACTGAAGTGAGGAAATGAAAAACGTATGAAAAAAAATGGAATTACATCAAAATAAAATGAATGTTCCAGACTATAGTGTAAATATACTGCCAGAAAAAATGTAAAAACCGTCTAATTGTGAACTATTTTCGATGATTTCATTGAAATATTTTATTTTTTTTCTATCAATATTATGTGTTTTTCTATTGAATTAAAAAACTTGTTTAAATCATTTATGTACTTATCTGCATAAAATACATACAATGATTTTTCCCCGGAATATGGGGAAATTTTATTTATATGGTATCACTTTATTTACCATGGCACCACAGAATATAAACTGTCATTTACATCGCGTCAAAACTGTTTCACACTTTTACAATAAAAATATTTAAACCATCTTCTTTCACATTATGTTTTAATAATATTTCTATTGCCACATTTTAAACCTTCTGCATTGTAATTGATTGATGTAAAAACTGTATTCTTCCTTAACATGCGTCAACTGCATGTCACAATTTAGTAAAATGTAAAAATTAGACACTTCAAAAAAAGGTCAATTACACTGCACCTACGTTGAATTTAGTTTGAGACAATAATTTACCTTTTTTTTTACTTACCTTAAATTTATTCTCCATTTTGGGCAAACGCGGTTACGTGCGCCTTGGCGTCTTTTGAAAGATCGATAGAGTTTCGAATTTTTTAAATGTAAAACTGGGGTTATAAAAAACGCTAATATTATTATTGGGGGGAATATTTTAATAAAAATGTATGGTAAAAAATGGGACTTTTCGGCATTTCGGTGTTAAAGGCGGGGAAACATAAAATTGAGAAATGTAAAAACGAGGTTTTACTGTACGTACATTTTATTATATACAAATCAATATTATGTCAATGGGTTTTTTAACCACTTTAAATCATCTTTTTAAGTTTGTTAATTTTCTTCAGCATATTTCCTTCTATTCAATAAAATTTATATATATAATTCTCAAATGAGTATAGAATTATGTAGTCATTAGTTTTTTCCCGTTTATTCTCTCCATATAAAATAACTTTTCTTAAAGAACACTTAAGAAAATTAGCTTTGTATGTTGACTTTAATTAATACATAAATTATTAGTTAATCTTGTTTATATCATATATATTTTTTATTTAAATCACTGAATGAAGAAATGTTTATTACTTTTTTGTTTTTTTATTGTGGAAACATTGTAGATTTATTTAATAGAAACAGTTGAAAATAAATCAATATATTTCTTAACGGTTTTTTTATATGTCACTTATTAATTGTATTGGAGTAAGTTGTAGACACAAATATCTTTTATCTTAAAATAAAGATGATGAAATAATATTAACGGGTTTTTCTTTATTCATGTAAATATTATAAGCATTGTTAATTTTATTTTTATATTTCTTTGGCTTGGATTCTTGTTGTAAATCTAGTAATTTTGTGGCGTTATAATGAATTGTTTGAAAACCAATATTAATGAAAACATTAACACATAATTACAATAAAACCCCTAAAAAGTGTATTTTAAATTTTTTACAATTATTTTAATTATTATCAAAAGTTTATGATGGTAATAATTTTTTTTTCATTCGACATCGGATACATTTTCTACGAAGGTTTAAAATATGCATATTTTGAATTACTCAAAAATGAGACGTTCCGCATCCCGTGGGACAAACGGCACGTATGACATTTTGGCACCAAACTTGTACGCAATGTTTATTAGAAGTGCAGTTGGTGATCATAATGCGTGACGTCAAAATGACATTTTGCCAAATGCGAGCCGTTATGTATGTGCTCATTTTGCGCACAGAAAACTGGTTTTGAATGCATTGATAGTTATATCTTTTGAATTGTAAAAATCCACTCCAAATATATATTTTTAATGTTATTCTCGACTTGTAAAAATACCCTGTTACGTTTTTTCACGGGACCAACAAAAAAAATGTATTGAGAGTAGTGTTATTTTTTATTTAAATAATTGTGGAATGATGTTTGAAAATTTTTTATTCCAACCTCTTTGAATATCATATTCATAAAGAATAAATTTCTTTAAAACACATTAAACCGTCTTTAAAATTACAACTAAGTCACAAAAATGGCGGCTATAAATGTTCGTAAAACACGATAAAAGTAAACGGATGATTTTTAAGTTTTGTCTATTGATTTAACTTACCAACAAGTTGATATAATGATAGAGACTAACTTCAGACTCTTGAGCTGTCAGTTTTCAGTGTGGATTGAAAATTTCTCCTGATTACGAAATCATCCACCCTCTGAACAGGTTTTAAATGTACTACAAAATTCAAAATGCAAGAAAAAAAATAAGTCTGACATATGCCCTTTTAGATCCAAGCCACAGATATATCAAATAATTTATTAATATACTGTAACAAATCAAATATAAATATGGAAAAAATGTTGATGAATTCTATGGATAAAATTTACCTTATACTGTTTTACTTGTAATACTAGAGTAATTCATTGTATGAATAATGAACAATAGGACTCGAAACATATTAAAACAGTGAGAATATTTTGTTATTATAAAATGTCATTAAACAGGAATTACTATCGGAAATAAAATTATTTGCCATTTCTTACCGCCTACATAGTTCTGATTTTCATCGTAGCCATGAACTGATTATTTTGTTTTCTATATGTGCAGTCGAACTTGGTTTTTATGAGGAAGATAGGACCAGCTGAATGTGCTCGTTATATTTGTGCATTACTCAGTAATCCGCCGCTCAATAATCTGTCAACTACTATAATCCGTCGTTATTTCTACTAGTTTATAGCACAAAATTAGGCCGGTGGTATCAATCCTTTAAGTTAGCTGCCGTTTATTATAGTCCAGAAGAAGTGTAGAATCATATTTGAATACATCAGACTGATTCCAAAGGGCCTCCCACTTTGCCCCACTTTCGCCGCGCGCATTCGTGAAATCGCCGCGTAATCACAACAAAAAAAGCAATTTGTTAATTTCTCTAAAATTTCATTGGGCACGCGGAAACATTGATTGACACAACAGAGTAGATAAGTAAAGCGTCATTTAATAAGAGTAATTTAATTATTGAACTTAAAACATAAAACAAATTTTATTTTACATAAAACTGATATTTTTGTATCATGTTAAATAATATTTTATGTTTTAAAGATAATGTGGGTCAAACGTCCACCACGGCGTTGTTTAATCCGAGGTCCAATTTTCATTAGTTTTCTCATTAGATGAGCAAATTACGGTAAAAAAATTACTACCCTGGCAACACTAACGAAATGTCCATTTTGTTTTCTTCGACAATCTGACAGATTGAAAAATATTTCAATTTTTAAGTAATGCATTTGCTACTTACACATGCATTTGCTAATTACACATGAAATGTGATCCCGTCCTGTTTCTTTAAGATCCCAGCAGTATTTCTACACTTTAAAACGACACAACACGGCACAGTTGAATTCGAATCGGGAGTTGCGTATTAAGCGACGTCTACAAAGAAACCAATGGGTCAAAACGTAAAACTACTCTTTCAAGAGTAGTTAAGTCGCCTTCTGTTTGATGCGCGTATGTGGTTTCTGGACTATTCTTAATTCTATTTATTATTACTTAGGTTCTTTTTTCAAAAATTATGTTTTTAAACATTTTAAGATTTTTTGTGCAATTATTGACAATATTTCTGTTCGGTATGTCCGATAAGTGAGCTCGTTATAAAATTGAATGTTAAAGTGTCTGGAGAAAACCTTAAATTAAAATTTTAACGAGTGTTTCCTCATTTCTGTTGCTGATATACGAGTAACCAAGTTTGACTGTATTTTGAATTCAGTTATGATTTAGATATTTGTTTTTTTTTTTTAATTTAATTTACAGGTAGGCTTTAAATGAAGTATTGTCTTAACATTTCCAATATTAAATCCTTTTGACAGTTATTATGAAAAACTTTTACATTTTTATGGACATTATCGAAATAAACATTCAGCGTCTAATACTACTTTTCAGGTGATAACTAAGTATAATAATATGGTCACCACAATATCACCATTCCCACGAATCCTTAAAAGTATGAGATTTTGTTTATTTGGCTATTTACCATGTTTATTCCGAGCTTTCTTATCACATCACACATCCCTGGAAATCCAAAGTAAGCTGACATTTCCACTAAACCATCCGGAGACCATTCCCAGTGTTATCCAACCAACCAAAGAGAAGACCTGCCTCCATTTTACCAGTCCCTTTGTGGAGTTATTCCCGGTAAGCCTACAGACCTTTTACCTTTTTAATACTCCCTGTGTAAATATTGTTTTTCCGTTCAGTATTATTTATACATCTCTCGAACCATTCCTCATTCATTACTTATCCTTTACGATCAAACCGACGCAAACCACTTTTAAGTTTCTCAAGAAGTATTCTTTTTAACAGAAAATGAATATCCAATAAAACCTAGTATCGAAGTTAGTTTTAGGTGAAAATCAATCAACGTCTTCCTAATTATTATTCAGAATTCTATTAAACATTTTCGCAACTTTAGAAAAATAAAGACACAGACTTCGTTTACCCAGACTTCGATTGGTCATGATATTTCTTAGCTAAGCTAATTGATTTTTTTATTATTACCCCTATAATATTGTTTAGTTTATGCATTCAAAAAGTTGTCATTCAATAAATAAGCATTGTGTAAAATAATATTTTTTTTTTTTTGTTATCAACATATTATTATTTTGTTATCAACATAAACATCAGAAAACTTTCCAACTATGCATATTTTTTTAGTATTGCGACCAATTGAGGTTTAGTAGTAACATAATAGTTTTTTTTAATTCTGTGTATGTGTTATAATGGTATGTCAAAAAATGTATATAAATATTATTTTGAGAAAAACTTCCATAGTTTGGTATCCCTAATAGACCTTTTAATGCGAGTGTCTCCTCTTTAGCTACGAAAACAAACCGGCTTACGCCGTGAATATTTATAAAGTTGTATAAAATAATATCTGTTTGAGTGTTGCGCACATTAGTTTTCTTCGTTGCTATAATATGTAGTATTCAAAAGTAATTTTCTTTTGCAGAATTTTTATGGAGACGGCTGGGCAGCAGATGGCTGGCTATCATTACATCGGACCGAATCATATAGTAAAGGCTCCCATACACTAAGTGGCCGGATACTACGTTACGAGTACAAACCGAGACTCTGCTGCTGTTAACTTTATGTGATCCGAAAGTCTACTTGATTTTATACAAAGCAATCTAGATACCTGCAAGGTGTCTTCGAATCTCTTCACTTATAAGTCTTAGTGTGTATTTTAGATATTTTCATATTAAGATCTGGAACATTCAAAATTTACAGTATCACTCTTGGGATACGAGGAATCGATTTTTGATCTCATTTACAAGAACATTATCAAGAGTCGGGGTACAAATGACCTCTGCAAAGGCATTTCATTCATTAAGCACATGATACATAATATTTGTCATCGTCAAATTAGGAAACATTGACTGCATTTGGATCATAAGGAATAGTTAGTTTTTGCATATCGGGAAAATAAATTGTACAATTTATGCGATTGTCAATTAGGTGGTAGGTAATCTGTTGATGATAGAATAGTGTAGAAAGAAAGGCGAGAAAGCTTAATGACAATATAATTTGTATATAATGTGTCGGTCTGCAGTCTGTACAGAAGACTGCCGCAGTCTATATTGTCTGACTTCTGACACGATTATACGAAACTGGTGGGATCAAATCCTTTAAGAAAATTTACATTAATGTCTTGATCAAAAAATGAAATAATTAAAAGAGTTAATTGGTCTAGGGAACAAACCAAAGATTTGTTATTTTTATTTAATTATATTTATCGTTGTGGTTATATATGTATCTGATAATGGATGCATAATGTAATATAGGGTATAAATGGTTTTGTTACAACGCTCCCATCCTACCCGCGTAAGCTGTTATTCATTGAGGATGTTTCCTCGTTCTTTATGAACACATTTTCACAGCTGTAAGGTTCTTATATTATTTACATACATATCAACATTCAATTATCAAGTTGACCATATCATCCTGTACTTGAAAATACATATCTAGAATTTAAATCCCCTTATGTATACAGTCTTCCCATTTAAATTATTAAATCTTTATACCCTCGCATGCAATATTGTGCCAAATTTTTGTATTTCTCTGCGTGAGAATTATCCTTTGATTTTATGATCATTCTTTAGACTTATTTGTGCCAATCTAACATTGAAGATGAAAATTTATGTAAAATGTATTCATAATTGATGTTTTTTTTATTTGTAATCTTTCAGTGTTAGTAGTTTTACCATGAATTCAATTATATGTTAATGTTTACATAAAAGACATATGATATTACAGTATTGTTATGTTAATAAATTATTTGCTCACTTTATACACTACGTAATGTATTTAAGTACATTGTCTTAGATTTTAAGTGGTTTGAGAATACAGAATAGTGACGTTAAAGAATTAAGTTCTATGTATTTGATCAATTTAAAAGTCGAGAGTTCAGCTCTGGTATTATAGCTTTATTAAATTCAATTAGTTTATTTAATTTTTATACAAGTTTTGTTTTTGATCGCATCGTGCTGACTCCGTACTTTGAACAAAATATTTGTTGTTATTTATTTGTTAAATTTAATTATCAGAACCGGTTTACTTTCAAAAGTGGCAACCAAAGATTGGTTTTAATATTTATTATTAAATGTGAATGGAAAAATTCTTCTTTACGATAGTTAAATTATGTCGTTGATTTAAATATTTGGCTGTGAATGTTAATAATCAGAAAGAGTGACAGACGTTGTAACATTATGGAATTATTTTTATTTGGATTTCTAGTCTTTGAAATTAATGGTTTATAAACACTCCTTTGAGATAAAATTGTTTAGAAACTTTTCTCGTTTTTATACTTTTGTTGGCTTTTGAAACCAAATATCAAATTTTCAATACTCATTCATTATACAATAATGAAATATTTTACTGTAGATATATTTACATATTTATCATTTTAATATAACGCTAGTTTTGGATGTGGAGAATCAACATCAGAAGTGCAGTTAGCTGCACTCTTCTTCCTCACTTCGTAATTTGTATCCACAATGTTGAATGTTGGAAGTTGGTTAATTTTACTGTTATCATTCAATAGTATATTGCGTAATCGTGTGTTTAATTTTAAAATAAAAACAATTTAATATGAATGTACAATATAAAGTTCAATTGTAGGTAATAACCGCAAATGCAATTGGTTGTATTAACCTGTATTTCTGTGGCCACATGGTTACATACGTGTACATAATGGCCACGATGCACTTTGTGTGTAGCGTTAAGCTTTTTAACATTTCTTCTAACTATAACATTACTGTGTATTGTAATACGGTAGGTTTAAAGGAATACAATTAGGTGTTAATGTGTTTGGTGTAAAGTAACGCTTTTAAGTCGTTTCAGGCAATCACAATGTTTAGAGCTTTTCTCGGGTAAGATCTAGAGTATGGATACACATAAATGTAATTTTATAATATGAAGAATGTAGTTATTTTGCAAATGAAACAATTATGAAAATTACAACTGTGATTAGACACAATAACAAAAATGTTTATGTGCCAAAAATATGGTTATTTTATCTGGAGAGGTGAGTAGTGTATCGCACTGGAATCAATTAGGTACCTGTTTCCAAGAATAAGAAGCCTCCCTAGAATACTACGTGTCTTAGTTGTACGATAAAATGAATTTAGACGCACCAGCATCACCCACAGTAACCGTCACTGATGTTAGTACACGCGACCCGAGGAAGTAAACTATTTCACTTTGCAGGTTAGAGTGACCCGAACATGAGTAATTATTTACTAGCCTTTAAATAAAACAGGGTGTTACGGCGATGCACTCGTCGTAGTTTTAAAAGACATAGTATTTAACTAATTATTGAGAGTGTTGGATTTTTCATTTACAGCACATTGAAGTTCTAAGTTTTGAGCACTTGTTTCAAATTTAAAATATATTCTGCACATTTAGAAGAATTTAATACTATTTAATAAATTAAGCTGTAATTGTAATAACAAGACAAATGGCTTTGTCGCATGATCATGTGATTGGTGTTTTTATTTGTATTGAATTATCATAAGGAGTATGTGCAAGTCTTATGAAAACTAAGCTCACGAGATTAGATATCGCTCGTAGATCTTGTGATCCAACTGGAAGACGGTCGTCACCTTCGCGGGACTGAGGTGCTGTTCAACTAAACTAGCGTGTAGGATATTGCAATTAGCCGAGATATCAGGGTAATACCATATTCCCTATCGCTTAGCAGACACGCAGAATGTGGATCTCTGACAGGACACGGTGTAACATTGTCTACTGAAGTCGTCGGTGTGAATTAATTAAAGCTATTAGATGCTAAACGTTAGCATACCAATTAAACATATTTATTAGGGATATATGAAAAATAATCGGATAAATATTTTTTGTTAATGTTTAGGAATAAATGCAGCTCCGTATAATGGGGGTTGGCTAAAATATTTTAGCTATTTTTATTATGAAATTATATATTAATAATTATCTTCCCTTTGCGGAAATATTGTAATGCGGTTTGAGGGCGTAGTGGAAAGGAATGTATAATATTGAACCGATGAAGGAATATTTGGCTACGAGAAGTAAGGGATGTCTTCGCAACAGACTTGAGATCTGTGTAGAGGCAGCTAATGCCAAAGTTTTGAGGAAAATAAATCCCTATGTATTATTGCACTTAGATTTCAATCACATTTAATCATAATAGTTATCAATACGGTATTTATAATACATTATATCTGAATGTTACTATAGCACTAAGCTTATTCAGTATTTTGAGAGAAGGTGGTGTTAACTGTGTAAACTAATGAATAAACTAGAAAATTAATGAAGTCAATGAGTGATATTGGTGGCATCCATTTGAAGACTGATTTCTTTGGCTAGTGCTTAGGGGGTCCAAGTTCGTATTCTGATTCCCTCTAATGCTAATGTACCAAAATGGATCCCAGTATGTATATGTCAAATACAGTATGGTCTTATAGTAAGCTAATGTAGGAGAGAAGCTATGTGCCAATAGGTATTCAACAGAAAGTTGAGATAATTCTAACTTTTTTTAAACTAGCTCACGGAAAATCATTTCTATAACTTTATTTATAGATGTTCATTGATGTATTAGTCCGTGAATCCCATATTACGGACCAATTCTAATTCATTTATAACTACCTTAACACATACAGTCATTTGTTGCGGGAATTGTATCAAATGTGAGAACGTTGGCTAAAATATATCCCGCTTTGTGAAAGTCCATACTGTAAATCATTGCAATAACAATTATATTATTATCACCTTAAATAGTATTGTATTTTAAACGTGTAATTTTTAATGGCAATAATTTTATTATATCTCGGTACCAGTTGTAAAAAATGTTGAAATATACATTACTGTTTGGCACTGCTAGTTATCAATGTTATTGACTCTTCTTCTATAGTATATCATCATAAATCAAGTGTTGTTTACTCATTTAGTTATTTTTTGTTCAATATCTAAATAAAAGTGTGTAAATAGTGGCTCGTGTTTTATTCTATGTAGGTATTATCAAAACCTTGTAGTAAGCAATATCCAGTACCCTCAAAATACATAAAACTAATGTATTGTGTTCTTCCACTTTAAATAATGCCACTAACTAGCCAGCAAATATATCCCTATATATATATCATAGTTAGAGCAGTGATGAACGGTGATTTTATTTACAGGTAAGCTATAAAAAATATCATAAATTTGTACCTACATAGTACATAATATAATATAAGTGAGATGTACTTCAAATTGCTTTTTTTTTTCTGTAGTTCTGTGTGATACAACATCTCTCATCTGAAATCAACTAAAACAACGATTATTATCAACTTCGTGATATGCTATATTATGTAGCTATATTATACCTTATTTTAATACATAACTTTCATAAAAGTTTATAAAAACTAGCATAAAGAATTCGGTAGGTATTATGTATTCCCATTACGATTGAAATGTCAACTGGCTGATTTGTTCAAGATATGAATAATGCCAAAAACACCCCCGTCCAGGGCCACATGTCCTGCGTTATGAGTGCAATAAGAAAAAACTTGACAGCATTCAAAGACAATTTGCCATAAGATCTTGTTGAGGATACCCAACAATTTCACTCATCTCAGATCAAGCCCTAACAGGGTTTACACCGTTAGACCTTAAAATTCAAGAATGAAAGGACATTTATAATGTCCTTGACAAAAGAAATTTAATTATTTATAATAAATTAATAAAAGAAAAGAAAACGTAATTTATAATATAAATTTGGTAAGCTGTATTCCATTCCAGATGCAAGTATCTAGGAACTGCGAACTATTTCGATTTACCTCACCCGTGTGAAAAAATTCCCAAAAGTATTATTATACTTGACAAAGATATACCTCCTTATGGTAGCCTGCGTAACGGCAAAGTGGGAGCGGCATTCGTTGCTTTTGAGGGTGATAAAGAATTACTATGTAGAACATTTAAATTAGACAATTTCTGCTCAGTTTTTCAGGCTGAACTACTCGCAATACGAGAAGCTCTCGAATGGTTATTAAAAAAACCACCAGAGAGGTGGGTTATCGCAAAAATATCAGATTGTCATTCGGGCGTTCAAGCTATAACTGATACTCGGTCGGTAAATCCGTTAATTGTAGATTTTCAGAGTAAAATTAAGCATCTGTCGGCTTATCTAAAATTCAGAGGAATGATTATTCAAATATGATGGATAAGAGGACATGCTGGTATCGTAGGAAATGAGAGAGCGGATGAACAAGCAAGAGCTGCAACTTGTAAAAGAACTTCACCTTTCTTCTCAGAATTTCCCCTTAGATTTGCTAATCGCGGTAAAAACAAACGACGCAGAAGCGTTGGGAGGATCATTACCGCACTTCTTCTACAAGTAAAAGCACTAAAGTGTTTTTATCAACGCTGGCTGATGCAGAAAACTTCTGCCGTCATCACCAAAGCACTTTCGAAACGACCCAAATTTTTACTGGACACGGAGCTATGAGAAGTTACCCATATGGGTTTAAATTAAGCAATGATGACTATTGTCCATGCGATGATATTTCTTCACAGAGTATCGAACATCTGTTAATTCAGTGCCCATTTTTTAGTTTACAACGCCAAAATCTTGAAGCAGAGTACAGGAAAGATGGAATATCCTTCACAGATATCCACACTGTTTTAAAAGGTAGTAATTTTGCGCCATTGTTCTTGGACTTTGCAACAATGGTGATTGCATATATAAAATTAAAAATATATATAAATAAAATTTTAAAAGTAAATACTTAAACTCATTAAAATAGTTATTATATAAACTCATTAATTCATCCGATTTTTTTTTTAATGATCCTTAAGATAAAATTAATTTTATATAATTTACTTTCATATAATTTTGAATTCTCTATCCTTAACGCAGTTTTGTATAAATAAATTGAACTCCTTAATAAAGACACCAGTCTCGAAGATGTCACGAAAGCGATGAAACCGGTCACTGGATATTCCAAATTTGTGGATTAAAGTATCACTTGTCTTTTATTTCTATAATAAATTACAATGAACTTCCACCAAGAATTTTCACTTACAAACTTAAATGTTTTACAATTTATGGTATTAACGTAAACACAACCAAATTATTTTGACCAAGAACAACGATCGCTTTATTTCAAATCTTATGTTAATTTCACATTTTATGTTATTTTGCATTAAAAAAAAAAATTATAAAAAAATATAAAAGTACTTCCACTATTACAATATTTTTAAAGTCTGAGTGGCAACAATTAAAATTGAAAATCTTTTATTTACACAAAAATAAACTAAAATTGATATCATGTCAGGATATATTATTTCATTTTCAAGCAATGCAACATATATACTTTTAGCCCCCGTGTGTCGGGAATATAACATACACTGCTAAAATAGCAAGATAGTCATCATATTTCATGATACTTTCCCAAATTTGGCAAATAATCTCTTGGGTATAAATTTTAAGTAACAAAATTATGTAGATTATTGTACATTGACTCTGTCACTCCAAATTTGTCTAAATTTTTGTAGACAAGGACTGGATTCAACTCCTTAGGGAGCTGTTAATATTAACATATTATAACAGAGATGAAGAATCATTAGAGAAGGTAGCATAGAAGTCTAGGTATCTACAGAGCTTATGACCTGTCAATGGTCATCCAGTCCTAGTCTACAAAAATTTTGATTAAGTCAAAATATTGTTGATAAATCCACCTGGTCCATGAAGAAGTATAGAAATTGAAAAAAACACATTTTTCGGGCGTTGCCTAGTATGAAGGTGAAATAATTCAATCAAATGAATCTGACCCATAAATGAAGATTTCAGCTCTTTAACTTCAGAAAAGCCAACAGACGAAAGAATTGAAGGAACACAGATGTTCAAATATGGGCAGAATGGTGAATGTTACACAGTTTGTAAAGTGACCACTTAAACCAGCCATTGACAGGTCATAAGCCCTGTAGATACCTAGACTTCTATGTTACCTTCTCTAAAATGTTCTTCATCTCTGTTGTAATATGTGAAATTAATTTTCTGTTATTTTGTATTGTATGCTAAAGTTATGGGATTAAGTGTTAAGGTTTTTTTTTCTATGTTTTCCACTGAAATATTTTGTTCATGTTTGAATGTACAAATGTTTTGTGTTTTGTTTTTATAATTACATATATTTTTCAATACTTGATTAAAGGCATAATCCGTTGAAAAATAATAAGTAGAGGAATGTGCCTATATTTCGAACCAAATTTTATTTTCATGATCTAGAATTAAAAATATGAAATTATGGATTTAGGATTTGGCATTATCTACGAGTATTACTGTTAACGAAAGGGCGAACTGTAAATGAAAAACGAATTTCATTCAGTTTTGTGATGGGGAAATATTTGAAGAAAGGATAGGAAAATGGAATGGATACCTACCTTGAATATGATCTGAATGTTCTTCAATTTCGGGCACTGGATGACAAAATGCACTATAATATGTTACAATGTTTTCAACGACGCGCGACGAATCCAACCACTTTTTATCCGATTTTATGTGAAGTAAAAAATGTTGTTTGGTTTTTGTTCTAAATCCGAATCTTCTAATTTCGAATATCTTCTATCTTGATGTTAGGTTAGGTACCATAAGGATGGGTCAAGGGAAGGATGAGAAAGAAAGGTAATCGGCCAGGTATAGTGTAGATAAATGCTGCTATTTACTTAACAATTACTTCATTAAATATTAAATAGATTTTAAAAAATTAACACCAATCGCAATGGAGAAATACATGAAAACAATATTATTGCAAAACCTTGCTATTTTTGGGGCGAGGAAAGTAGGATCTTATTTTCTGGTACACTGGAAGCCTAATTTTGAATACAACGGGTGAAGTAAACAAAAACAGCCAATGAGAAAAATACTATTTAGAAACTTTTATTCCAGACACTCCTTGAAAATAAATTAGGCTTTCTTATTAAATCCTGTACACTTCTCGTGACCCCACTTGAAAAACTAACTGTACCTAGCCCAATCTTCCCCATATATATCTTTTGAACATAATCCCAGATACACTATACCATCAGCATCTTTTCGATCTTCTTCAAAATCGCATCCAGACTTGGGTACTCCGAATACCTTATAGGCTTTATAAATCCCCCTTTCTTGATCCGGACCGCTTATACGGCTTATTTCATATTCTTTGGGTACTATTTTCTTCGTTATATTATTATTATTAAATATATTCTTTCTGGAATGATTTAAAAAAAAAACTATTTAATCGAAACAAATAGTTACGAGGATCCTAATTTCGGGTATCCAAAATAAGGAACAGTTTATTATCTAAAAATAGGAAACAATTAAAAATATTTTAAAGCTGGCATGTCAACATAACCTTATAAACTTTCACGTTACACGACTTGATATTGCAAAGACAATGACACCTTCTTATTAAACTATATAACACAGTGTTGACTATACACCACTTGCTGTCCAATTTGGCCCAAACCCGACATTGTCCAAAACTAGATTTTTACAAAAAACACGAAATATTTTTCGTCCGCTTCAATGTTTACGGCGACAACACAGATGAAATGGCCACGTCGTTAACTGACAATGGTTAATAGTGCTATTTAGGTAATGGTGTAAGTGTTATTACGGTATCCGAAATTAAGACACTACAAAATATGGGCACTTTCTCTACACGTGTTACAAAAATGTAATTCTATCTATTCTGTGTAATTCTGTAAAAAATAATGAAGATTATAATGTTCTGACCGTTGAATTGTATCTACGGATATCTAAAAGATTTTTTAAGTGTGCAGTTGTTGAATTACCCAAAAATAAAACATAGGCTACCTATATAAATAATTACACCTCTTTAAAAACAACTATGTTGTTTTTTATCCAGACCTCATAAAATCTTTGCCGCGCTAGTTTGGTGCACTTATATAAGTTAGCTTGGCTTGATATTACAGTTTAAATATTTGATTTAAGCAGTCGCCTAGCAGACGGGTTTCAGCGATCTTCATTAAAAATTCAATTTTAAAAGTGTTGCAAAGTTGTCCTCGCTCGCATTTCACGTTCCGATATTAAATACCCGACCCACGAACGTGGAGTCTCCATAATATCTTGTCAAAGTAGTTAATATTTTCTCGAGCACCTGACTTTTTTAAAAGAACGTGATAGTGTATCTACGTAACTTTATAATTATAATTTTTATATCCACATCCAACGGTGCACAGGGGACTGCATTGGTGTTTTGATTGCAGCGTATCTGGGCCCCGATTACAATGGGAAGTTAACATTTATCTTCAATTTTATCTACAAAGCAAAATTAAGTTTTCTGTACGAAAACCAGAATATGTAAACCAATTTTTCTTCTTAACATGTTTAATTTTAGGTTACCGATGACGATATTTTAAATGTCATGCAAATATACTCATTTTCGTACACAAATATCGGTTTTTATTTATAGACAGTCGCAGATAACTTTGTTTACTTTCCATTGTTATCGGGGCCCTGGGGTGGTTTTCTGAACCGCTCTAGCGGTCCTAGAAAACACCTTATCTCGTGTATTTTGTACATAAATATGCGAGATAAATTGTTTTTCTACGGCCGCGAGCTCGTTTGGAATACCAGCCCAGGTAAGATTAAGCGATTAAAATTACGTTAGCTACAATTCAGCTAATTTCTTGTTAAATAAATATCATAGTTATCATCATCCTATCCCTAATTAAACTCAAACAATTATATTATGTTTTATGTAACTCAATTATAACTTATAGCATAATAGGATGGGAAGGCACTTTTAAATCAATTTTAAAACCTCTCGAATCTGCTCAAAAATCTATTATTAAAATCATTTTTGAAAAGCCGTTCAGGTACCCGAGCGTCAAGTTGTTCGAGGAATTTGATATATTAGGTATAAGGCAATTATATGTATATCTAGAATAATTATGATTATGAAAGCAAATTATTCTACCAAATCCCAAAAGGAACACTCCCACACTACCAGAAGTAAAACTTAAGGATGGGTCATGGGGTCTACCACAAATTCAGAATTTCAGGTTTCTGGGCCCCAAAATATTTAATATGCTACCCAAACATAACAAAACCATCACCCGAATTCTATTAAACTAATGTGTAATAAAATGGTTACTGGATTTAGGCAGAGAAAAATCGGAAAACTTACTAAAAAACATTCTAAAATAATAAATGGTATATATATTGTATGACTTTATAATAAATTAACTAGAAGGTAGTCATGTGATTGTTTATTTTGGTATAAAAATGTCTGCCTTAAACAGGTTGTACCTAGTTAGGCAGACTAGACATAATCCAGAGAAATATATTCCCTAAGTTTGTATGTAGTAGATAAGTAAATTGTAATTTTTATTTATAAACCATTATTATTATTATCAATATTTTGTGCGTATTTGTTTTTTGATTCCATAAAAACGCCAAGCAATGAAATCAATATAAAATCTAATGAAAAAAAATATGTTATCAGTGAGTTGTTGAGCTGCCATTTGAAAGAAGAACCCCGTAGCTATTTGTAACTTTAATGCACGAAACGTTTAAAAAAATGTAATGTAATGTATTTATTTAGATAGTTGTACAATTAAAATTTGAATATATAGTTATACCCCAACTAATAAACAATATATATACTTAAAAATAATTTTACAAACAACACATTGTTATAAAATCTAGAAAAAGTTAAACAACACACAACGACGCTACAATTGATTGGTTATTGTTCACTGGCGTTTTAAAGTAATTTATTTTTATTTAAACAATTTTTATAATTTTTTCGATTCATTTTCGGGGAACTTCTCCGTACAAATAAATGCTGTAATTTTTACCCGGTGTAAGAAAACAATATACTATATCTAATTTAACATTGCACTGAATTTACTCATTGATACAATATTCTAAACTATTCGGTGGTTTACTTTTTTTTATATTCCGGATCAACAAAGTCATCGATCTACAATCAATTTGAAGTCACAATGCTGTTTTACCGGCAGGACAAACGGTTTTATAGTATTTTTTAACATCATTAATTTCTATTTCACACCTTATTATTTTACCGCTATCCGCGCTTAATGGTGCATAGGGCACTGTATTGGTTTGACATCACCGATAAATGATAAAAATACGTAATTCGCATGAAAGATGATCAGGCGAAATACATTTACATACAATGCAAGCGGTCTCGGGTCCGATTCCCGACACGGTTGATATGAAGTTTTTATTTAAAAATAAGTTTTAACACTATAATATTTCATAGTCCCTGAAGCGTAGGACTAAACATCTTACGTTCATAATATAACAAATATTATTGAGATACGCTGACTGCGTTTGGCATACCTACTAATGCGTTTGGCATACCTACTAATGCAGTATACAATGCAAGCGGTCTCGGGTCCGATTCCCGACACGGTTGATATGAAGTTTTTATTTAAAAATAAGTTTTAACACTATAATATTTCATAGTCCCTGAAGCATAGGACTAAACATCTTACGTTCATAATATAACAAATATTATTGAGATACGCTGACTGCGTTTGGCATACCTACTAATGCGTTTGGCATACCTACTAATGCAGCATTCGTAGAGAAAAGGAATGACGATGAAATAACACATGTTGATCTTGCCAGGAATCGAAACCCGGACCTCAGGAATAGGATCAGGTTGAGGTAAACGAACCGAGTACAAGACCACGAGGCGAACTAATCTCTTGCAGATTTATTTTTTCAGAATTTTCACATGATAGTGGTCATTGATTCAAAAACACCACGGAAATTTGATGTTCGAAATAAGTCAAACCCATGAAGAGTCAAATTTTTTTTTATTCTGCCGTGTTCAGTGATTTTTATCACCAACCATCATCATTCCATGTCCGCTCCCTAGTTGGATCATATGTGTCCACAAAGAGTCTCCATGCATCTCTATCGTCCTCCCAAGTCAGGTTCTCGTTCAGAAGTTCTGACGTAAACTGCCAACGAACAGTCAACAGTGGTCGTCCAGGACGTCAAGAACCTGATGCCTTGTAAAGTAGGCAAGAGTGGTTTAAGGCTCTCAGGAGGCATTTGCAGTATTATGACCTAGCTAACCTTATCACCTCTGCTTGACGACTATTGTCACCGGAGTTTGCTGCGTCCGTTCTCTCATTACTTCATTCCGCACAAATTAACACCAACCAGTAACAGTAATTGCTGAATAAATAACATCCTGACTAGTTTTAGTAAGATAATTCTTACGTTTAAAATAGTAACGTTAAGCGTAGATATGTTACTATGTTCTGTTTCATACCTATGTTACTGTGTTTTATTGACTACACAAAGGCCTTTGATTATTTACTATGCTGACAACGTATGTTTGAAATCATATTAGAGATAGGTGTGCCACAGCATCTCATATTACTGGTAAAATAAATATATATGGAAGGGTCAGCAAGAGTAGGTAAGGATGGTAATTCACTGTCAGATCCATTTAAAGCAGAAAGAGGCGTGGGTCAAGGTTGCATTTTGTCGCTAAAACTCTTCAACCTTTACGGTGAACATATTATGAGAAGAGCGCTGGATGGAGGTGGAATGGTGGTTTCAAGTGTGAAGTCAACAAATATTAAATTTGAGATATGCAGAAGACACGAAACTGATTGCCAAAAATGAAACCGAGCTAGCAGAAACCTTAAGACGGATAGAGTTGGAGAGTGAAGCTTTGGGTCTGAAAATAAATAAAAATAAGACAAAGCTAATGATTGTAGACAGAGCTGACATTCTCTTTAGGACAAGCCAGATGCAAGACCTTAAACTGATAGATGACTTTGTGTACCTCGACTCGCTTATTTCCAACAACGACGAAATATTGGTCGCAGGATTTAAATGGCCAAAGAAGCAATGAACCGTTTGGAAAAGGTTTCGCGAGACCGGGGTTTATCAATAAATACAAAAATGCGGTTGATGGAAGCCCTGGTATTCTCCGTTTTCCTCTACGGCGTTTCAACGTGGACAATGCGTGCCTACGAGATGAAGAGGATTGATGCATTTGAGATGTGGTGTTAGAGAAGGCTGTTGCATGTGCCTTAGACAGCCAGAAGGACGAATGCATCGATACTGGAAGGGTTCCATGTTACCACTCGTCTATCAGTGGTGTGTCTGAGGAGGATACTGTCTTTCTTTGAACATATTGCTAGACGTGAGCCAGACAAACTAGAAATGGCAATAATATCTGGCTGAGTTGAAGGTGGGAGAAGCCAGGGTTGAATCCCATATACATGGACTGACCAAATAAAGGAGGCTACGGGGGTAAAATTTGATGTGTCGGTTCGTCGGGCTGAGGACAGACAGGAGTGGAATAGACTAATCAGAAGTGTTCGTGCTGGTCACGATTCTCATCATTGAGAGACCGACTTGGAAGAAGAAGAAGCATAGACTTTGTGCCTGACATATTAATATAACAATTATTTTTATTTTCTCTCTGCATTTCATGTAAAAAAGATTGTGATTTTATTAAAACAAATAAACTAGATCAAATTAATATGCTATATATGTAATCATTACATATTTTCATTTAATCGATCGAAGAAAAAAATATTAGTAACTATTTTTGGCAGTTGCTAATTTTAAGCCACTGTAAATTTACAATGCTAATGCTAATTATCTCAACACTAGTTATAGTGCACTCGTATGTCCTCTATAGCGTATAGCGTACGGCACCGACGCGACGTGGGGCAGGTCCGGCGGCCTAATGTCTCCACCTGCCGCGTCGTGTTTGCGGCAGCCTTCGTTCTGCTTGTGCTAGTGTCTGCTCCCACCCACCCCTACCGGCACTAGCCACAACTCCCTTTCCCGCCCGACACCCCACTTCGCTCTCATCGTAGTATTTATTGCGTTTGCGCATGCGTCGAAGAGATGGAAAATTCAGGGCTGCTTAATAGACATTTTGATTAGCATCTTTCAGAATTTTTAGTGCTCTCTTCCTGCGCTTTCAGTTTATAAATATATTTTTTAAAAAGGAATAATTAGCTAAGCCTCTATTTAGAGGTTCATCAACAAATGGAAAAGAGGGTATATAAAAGGAGGTTATGAAAAATACACTATACCACCTAGACCAATTTGGAAAAATATTTTCTTTTTCGATGATCAAGTTAATACATTTGTTAACAATAAACTTTACTTTATCAGTTATTTAAGGCAGCTAGAAAAAAACATACCTTTTGCAATAAATATAAAGTATATACACCTTTAACATAGCAAGTGTATTCACTTAAAAAAAAAAAATCCAGGAGTTTTTAACATTAATTTCTGAAAAAAAATTGTGAGTTGGAGAGTTGAAATTGTCATTAAAATTAGTTATCATGCTAATGTTCTTGGAATTTGCAACAAGGCTGATTGGACGCATGAAAGTAATTAAGTAGAATCAATTATCAATCTGCCGTTTTCCAAGAGAATAAATTGCAATTATTTCAAAGAACCATAGCCCTTTAACATAATATGCATGGCTACTAACTACGGGCGTTCAAAATACATGTTATAAAAAAAATATGCAACAATACCCGGTTTTTCAAGGCTACACCGCGAAACTTCAGAGAAACATTGCTAATGTACTTTTAAAATTATCTTCATGAATATTTTGGAAAATCGCATTTTTTTATTTTTATTTTGATTAAAATCTTATTTAACCTAGCCGGACCGAAGGGGGGAATTCGAATCCCCCATAGACCGATTTTAATTCGATAACTCAAGTATTAATAAACCTATTTGCCCTTTATTTTTTTGTAATCGTGAAATTAATAGAAAGAAGCATTTTCTTGTTTTTGTTTTTAAATTTTGAAGAAGTTTTTTCTTATAATATTAAAACAAAAAAATACGTAAATAATACAAGGGTCACTTCCACTTTATGTACATAAGCATTCAGCAAACTAACAAAAATAAATAAAATACACGATTGAGTAAAATATGTGTACGCAAAAACATGAATAAATTATTGCACGGTCATAAGCACTTCCAACGTTTTATTCTCCTGATCTCCGGTTTATAAAAAACAAAATTGTATCATTTTTCTGTTGTTTCTTTTCAGACAAAAATATTTTTTCTGTCTTTTTTATTTATTTGTGATTCAAATGTTGATATATTACTATAAAGTAATAATATCAGATACTATTTTACTCGATAAACCAAACATTTTCCCTTTAACCCACCATACCATTTATGGTACCAACATGCATCTATCTTGTAAATGGTGTATTTACTTAGTAAGATGCAAAAGATTTAAGAAGAATTCATATTAGATGATAATATGTTTAAGATAAATATGTAAAAATTGCTCGATTCAAAGAAATTTTATACCTAAAAATATGTGTTTTTAAAATAAATGTTCAAAATTAATAAATGATGTTTTATGTTTTGTTGAATGTTAGAAAAAGGGGAAAAAAGTTTACTTCTTTCCTAACACAAGTAATCTGATATTGTATACGTTTACATGTGGCATATTACTATATTTACCGATCATTACGTTTTCAATATAATAGGCAATGAATTATTTAATAAGAGTCTCAAATTATATGATCAAAATCTAAATCCGTCATTGCGTTTTCCTCACCAGGTATTGTTCACCAAACCCTTGTCCATGAACAAGTTTGGCCATCACACTTTACGGGACTCCACTTATTAAATCAATACATTATTCAACCCATAATTTATTGCATTTATTAGTTTTTCTTTTCTTTTAACGCTCAGTTACTAATGTATAGATTCCTTAAAGTCACGAGAGAGTAAAATTTCATGAAGGTTGGGATTTTTCCTACGGATAATCATAACATGGTAGGGAAACCACAAAATAAATTCGTCATTAACGAATCAATCGATTATTCAATCGATATTTGGGAAATGTGAAAATGGCTGACAGTCCCGCCGAGTGTGTTTCCTCAACTTGGGGCCGCAGCCCTGTTGCGTAACTCCCCCCACCCCACCCGTCCCCCGCTTCGCCCATTCCGTACCGCGCTACAGTGCTCTACGCCGCACCGAACTGTGGACATCTCGCGGCGAAATCAACAACTAATCCCTTCAAACGGCGTACTTATTTCTCGGTACGTTTGGGGATTATTGCGGAAAAAATACGATAAAAAAACTTATTCTGTGATATACATTTCGCTACGAACGTGTTCATACGAGTAACAATAACGAAAAACTTATTTCAAAGTGACCAAACGTAAAATTTCTTTGTGTCGAAGAACTTTATTGTAACTTTTTTCGCGAAAATCGATAACGTGTTTCGATTAATTTCTTTACACAATTTAACTGTGGAAAAGTGTTAAAAATAAAGTAGTTTCGTTTCAAAATAATCGATGACAGTAACTTATGAACATAGGTTTTCTTTGTCTCGTACGAAGTGAAAAAAAACTTATTTGACGCAGAGACAAAGTTTTGTTTGGGTCGACTAGAAGTGACATTTTCTGCAGAGCGACGGTTAGTTTTCTTGGATTATTACCGGAAAAAGGTAAGAAATAATAATTATTACGATAACATAATACAACAATGCAAATAATACAATTATTACGATTTGGAATAAAACAACTCAAACTTCTCTGAGAGTTCTAATTATATAAATATTATAAAAATAATTACCAAATTGGAGACAAAAAAAAAGAAACAACTCACAACGTATTGCCACAACTCTACCAAATTTGTTACGTAAACGTATGACTTCTATTTATTGGTGTTTTATTCAAGTTTTATTTAGGTACCTACTATATTTTGATAAAACTTTTAATTTTTAGAAATAAATTATGATATTTTTTTCATGAAAAAATCTTTTGTCATATACATGGCTTTATCAAACATTACTAAATTTATTTTAATTTTATATTACTTAAACAACGATTATAATTTTTTCACTAACGCAAATGGACTAAGTCCGTTAATAAATAAATAAAAATAATAAACGTGTACACTTTTACATTTTACAATTATTATTTGTAGTAATATAAGATCAATAAAAATTGAATAGCCTTTATTTAAATTTAAAATAAAAGGTATTCCCACACACAGGCTATGCCTTTTTTGTGTTCATGTAATAGTTTTTTTTTGTGTTTGTAACTTATGTATACCTATTGTAAAATGCAAAAATATATAATAAATAAAAATAAATAAAAAACAGTGTTGTTTTCTGTTATAGAATTAAAATAAAGTAAGAAAAGGCGTAAATGTTATAAATAAATAAAATAAAAACACGCTTTTGTATATCTTTATGGAACCTAGTCATTCTGTTGTTAATTTTTTTTATCAATTAACACTTACCATCCTTAAGGGCATTTTCTTGTTGGTAATGTTAGCGTCAATTAACCAAGTGAATATAATATCATATTTAAAGCATTAACTTTGTAGTGAAACATTTGATTAAATGTTATTAAATACTTGTATGTAACCACTTA
Organism: Micrasema longulum; assembly: GCF_059751315.1. Lineage (NCBI taxonomy): Eukaryota > Metazoa > Arthropoda > Insecta > Trichoptera > Brachycentridae > Micrasema > Micrasema longulum. The sequence continues at coordinate 119,641 of NW_028277412.1, forward strand.
CCGGTGTATAGTAGGTTTTACCTGTTAGTTTAATTGGTGTCCTAATGAAGAGATGGGTACGTCTAAAAACCAGTAGATATAAAAAAGTCGATAAGTCGTTATATACAAATATGTTTAGTAAGTTAACATTAGTTTTTATTATAAAAAATAATGTTGGCGTTTTTTATTTGTCCCGGAGGATAAATAAAAAAGTTCTGACAGTAAAAAGAATCCTGAAGAGCGTTTTCGAATTTGATGGCTGCTTTCAAAAAATCATAAAAAAGTCAATTCAGTGGATATAAGTCCGCCCCGCATTATAGTAGTAAATGCGTCCGCCCTTAGAAGCAATATTTGACGCTCACCCTGCCAAGAATCGAACCTAGGACCTCAAGCATGGGGCAGGATTCTGGTTTTATGTCACAAACATAACTGTACGTGTATACAAAAAGTTACAAGTACATTCCAATAGCTAAATAGGTAATACATACCAATAGCAATAAAAGTTGAAATTTATTGGAATATGGGATTCCACACATTTACATTGGATGGTTTAGTGGCCACTTTTCACACCGCGTAACATTTACCATTCTGCATATGTTTGAATATCCACATTTCCTCAAATCTTCCATCTATTGATTTTCGCGAAGCAAAAGAGCTGTCATTTTTACTGAATGGCTGAATTATTTCACCGACTAGGGAACGTCTGAAAATACATTAAATTTTTTATAATTCTGTTAAAAAAACAGCTTGTACAATACCATAAATTACTGTGTTAATATCTCTTCAGGGAGAAAATTTAGCCTTATCTACTAACATTTAGAGATACTCAAAATATTGTTGGTTAAAAGAATTTGTATGGTAAAAAGGACCTTTTGCCTTTCACGCAAGAGCCAGTATTTTTTTATAGACCTGTGCTTGGAGGGTGAGAACTATTCACGGGGACCCATCACAATACATCTTCACAGGTCGCAGTGACGTCAGGAGCTTGCATAGCACTGAACCTCACCTCTAAGAATGAAAATAATAATAATTTATATATATATAATAACTTTATAGCAGTTTTCACTCACTTCAAAGATTGCAGAATTTCTTGCCAATCAATGTTAAGCAAACATTAGTCCCGAACTTATTTTTTCCACTCCTTAATTATGCAGATAATGTTATCCAGATGCTAACTCTTAATGACTTGATAAGTTGGATTGATTGCAAAATGTTTGTACACGTTATATTTTAAATTTACGCAAATTCGACCACATAATCGAATATCGCACGCAACTACACTGGCTCAGTATCAGGCATAGAAAAATCATTCATATTCTATCACTTCTTCACAAGATTAAAATAATCCTACATCGACTGTTTATCTGAGCGAGCTCTTCCAACCTGTATCACAGCACGGGCTAACTCTTCGTTCTAGGAACGAGAAAACCCTTTCAATACCCATTCACCGCTGTAATTATTTTGCCTCCTCTTTCACAGTAGTAGCTGCTCAATTGTGGAATAATCTTCGTACTAATGTCAGTGACGCCGCTTCTTTATTTACATTCAAATCACGTATGAAAGGTCACTTCCTAAATATATAAGTTTTCCCTTTTCCTCCCCCTTTCCTTCCCATTCTACCCCCTCCTTTCTTCATAGTATATTGTAGATATTGAGTCAGTTTTTGTTTCTTAAAAAAAAATATTTTCATCAACATTTTGTTCTGTGATGAAATTATTAATAAACCAACAATATGTTTATATACCACGGATTTTCTCAAATTAAACAATTAAGGTAGGTAGGGAGAAATTACCTTTAGGCAATTTGCTTGGCCTTATGCATATGTATGTTAACTGTATATGTATATAAAGTGTTTAAATAAATAAAATAATTTTAAAAAGGGGTAGAAAAAGAAGATGGAAGATGAAAGCATTTACCAAGATTGCTGTCTACGGTAAAACTAATATACGAGAAGGAGAGGATGTATCCTTTTTGTTTTATTTTTTCTTAAACGAGAAACGTTACAAGTTGCAAGTGTTGTAACATCTTAGCTCTTATCTGGAACAAAAATAGGTTGATACACATCTGTGTTCCTTTCTAGGCTTGTACGAATTCGGTGTTTATTTGTATTACAACACATTCAATTAATCAAAATATGTTGAGTTTCTTCAAATGTTTGATGACAAAGACCGGGTTCTACACCCCTAGAGAGTTATTAAGCTATTACTAATTTATTTTTTCCCTACCATATGAATGACCCGAACCTGATACAAACATCAAATGTTAACAATGAAATTAAATATCCCAACTAGAAACCTCAGACAAAACATTCTCTTTCATACCGACAGCCGTAGAACTAACTATGGTTTTCATTCCCCTATGCCCAGAATTCTTAGGTCTGCCAACAAACATACCAGTCTTGATTTCTTTGATAACAAGTTGTCTTATTTCAAACGATCACTGAATCAAATTCAATTATAAAAACCTCTCTCCCACTTCCACTCCCACAAAGTCTACTATAAACCATGGAGTCTTTCTACTTTTTTTATAATAATTTTCTATGTATAAATGTGTCCATAAAAATGCCCATTGGGCGTATATATAAATAAATTTACGATCTTGGCGTTAGATTTATGAGCTCCCGACATTTCATAAACACATAGAGACAATCAGTGGTAATGTATTGAAGATGTTAGGATTCGTTCTGCGTACTGCCAGGGTTTGTGGAAATACCCGCGCACTGAGAACTCATTACAACGCCTCGGTGCGAAGTAGGCTCGAGAGTGGCTCGATGATTTGGGGGCCATATGAACTGAAGTACTCTCTTATGATGGGGAAAATCCAAAAGAAGTTTCTGAGATATCTCTACATGAGAGAGTACGGGTATTATCCTTGGCTCTAGCCGACCGAGTTTCTCCAGGGCATGCTTGGCTTCAACAGTTTAGAGACTAGAAGGAATGTGTATTTGACTACACATTTTTATCGATTGTTGCGCGGTATGGTCGATAATCCTGAGATTATGATAAAGATTGGTTTGTATGTTCCTGATAATTACCTAAGACAGCGTGTACGTATTGAATGTATGTTTGTAATATATCTGTTATTTTTAAATAAATGAATTGAATTCAGATAAACATGTTGAGGGGTAATAAGAAAGTTCAATGGATTTTTTTTAAAATCTGAATAGATTAACTTAAGCCAACTAAAAAAAAAATGCATCGTATTATCAGCGCTTTTGTATTTCTGAAATTACTCCGCGTGTTCTCATGTTTTTTTCTTTCATGTTCTCTTCCGCTTTTTCTCTGCCAGTTCTGGCGATTGGTCCGCTGATGGTAAGTCAACCGGAGCTCTTCCACAACTCTTTTATCATTGGTTGTTTCGTTTGAACTACTGACATCGTTCAAAGCAATTCGTTTTTATTAAAATATTTTTTTCGTACGTTTTCAAGAAACTTTGGCGTTTATACGTTAATTTTTACCGCGCATAAGAAAACATTCTTTCTATCCAATTTTCCGAAGGGCTAAAATTCCTCATTACTGCAACTGGGTAACGAAATCAGCATTTGTGAGTTACCCACTCAAAATACATTTTTCATCCTCCTCCACGAATGCTACAAAAGACAAGTCATGCATTAAAATCATTATAAGATTTTTTAATGAATCACGACCTATCTTTTTATAGAGAAAGATACGGATGTGTTTTTAGTGGGTACCTCAAAAATGTTGATTTTCAACTTACCGAGTTGTAATTATATGGAAATAAAAAAATCCAGGTATTCACCTTATCCTTAATAAAATAAAATTTTGTACTTTATTATTATAATTATGGATGGCACCATTTTCCTAATAATGCAAAACATGTATAATTCTATTTCCAAACCCGCTATCTTTTTATGGTCCCAGTAAGGAGATGGCGGATTTCGGAAATAGACAACTCATATCTGCAATTTTAGTGTGATTTGGTAGTTTTATTTTGAGTGACAGATTCTTCTTTTTTACATTTAGACTGTACCAAACATTAAAAAAAAAGTTTGGCCTAAATAGGCGACATTTCTCGGCGCCTGAGATTCTAATCAATCGAGCGATCTGATCAACCGAGGCCCGTAGGGGTGATGAAACGAGGCTCGGAAGGCGGGTTGCATGAGGCTCCAAGGGCCGAATTTTTTACCATGTAACAGCCGACTGTTTCCTGCTAGTTTATGAATAATTTTGTTAATTGGATGGAAGTATAGTAAATATGTGCATTAATAGTTTGTAAAAATTATATCATTATTACTCATGTTAGGCCACATAAAAAATGAATACATAAACTTTATGTAGACACAAAACGTTTAGTTAAGTATCAGTATTCAAAGTTGTTGTGGACAGTTGTTACAAAAAATATTTTCACATCCAACCAGCACTTTCCTAGAAATGATAATTCGATAAATCGTTATAATTCAAAATGTCTCTAGCTGTTTCCACAACTGTCGAGTTGTGTGTTTGCTAACACAACAATAGCCATCAAAATCAATTGCAGTATTTAATTTATAGTATCTTCGTTTAGCAGGCTGTATACAAATATAAAGTTTGTAAGCGAAAAGGAGTTTTCAAACTAGCCTTTCATTGAAATCTCAACTTCCATATAAGCAAGAAATATATTTATATAATAGGTAGGTACATACTTTTTATATTCTGCTGCGTATATGCAAATAAGTTCATATTTTTTATGTTTCATTCATTATTTCCTTTCTGCACCTAATGGTGCATAGGGCAATGTATTGGTAAATCAATCGCAGCATATCTCGATCATTTTTGTCACAATACACAAAGGTAATATGATTAGTCGTACGTTTCAGGTGGCCGTCCTGGAACTAAATAATGAGGAACTTCAGCTCCGGAGAATTGGATTTAAAAAATGTTTTCTTGGGCGCAGTAAAAATTAGAGCATTAAATTGTACCTCGAAGTTTCTTGAAAATGTACAAATAAAACAATAAAAAATATTTTAACAAAAACGAACTACTTTGGACGACGTCACTAGTTCATATGAATCAAGCAATAATAAGAAAGCTGTGAAAGATATCCAGTTTACTAACCGTTAGCGGACCAATCGGGAGAATTCACCGAGAATAAGCGGAAGAGAACATTGACGTCACATGCGGAGTAATTTCAGAAATTTAAAACTTTAAAAAATCATATCGCTGATAATACGATATATAAAAATGAAAAAAAAAATTTTTTGGCTTTGTTTAACAAATGAGAAGAAAAAAAGAGAACACTCAACTTCCTTAATTTCTAGTGTATTTTTTTTTTTTTTAAAGTGTCAGAAATCGAATGAACTTGAAACCTCTTGAATGGCCATTTTACCACGAGGTGGACATTTTATATTTACGTAAAGGATTTCAGGCTGAATATTTCGAGTAATGTTGTGTAAAAAAAAAATTACTGTCGATTTCCAGAGGTACCTTTTTCTACATCAGGACACTCATTGTATTAACATTTAAATACTTAAATACACCGTCACCTTTGTCATCACCTCATTATTATAAATAACTGTCATATAAGTCAATGAGGAATTCCAGCCCAACCCGGAATAAAATTTTAAAAATGTTTTTGTGTACACGTGAATATTTAAAAAATTTGAAGTAGGATGAAATATCTCAAAAACGCACGGAAAAATAAATAAAAAATGTTAAAAATAGTATTCATTTTAAAACCTTAAATAATGACTTCGCTCCTTATATCTACGTGTAGTATTTCCGGTTTCCGCTTTAAAGCCCCCGCAACGTTTTGACGATAGAAAAAAAGAGTATAATTTGTATAATTTGACATTTCAACCAGAGATTATGTCAACTTTCTAGGTTTTTCTAAATAGAAACGTTCGTAAAAACAACCATAACATATAAATGAGCAAATTGCGATCAACTAAATGAGGTAATCAAAGCAATATTCCATAGATTCTTGTCCGGTCAGTGAAAGTAAGAACGCCAACCGTTTCATGACGTCACTTCTGAAAAGTGACATACTGATTACAGTCATTTAGCGCGGTATTTGATAAATGTAACTTTAAAAAATCATATCTTTGTAAATAACGCACAAAAAAAATATATATTTATTTTTGCTTAGTTAAATAGTACGCTAATAGAAAATAATTAAATTAGAAAACAGTGGAATTCCTCATTATTCAAAGACTCTGTAAACGGCGAGACTTTGTTTTTTTTATATTTTCTTCCTAATTACATCAAGGAAATATACGAGTTAATTCAGGAAAAAACATGTAAAACAAAAAAAAAAACTAAATTACGTATCAAGGAGATTTAAATCAAAATTTTCTAAAATACATGTTATTTTTAAGATAAGTGGCGTAAACCTAGAAAAACTAAGAAACTGCTCATATGCAAAATATTGCGTGAAGAAGGAAAATTTTATTTCTTTATTTCATGTATAGGTAGGTACATACTTTCCCAAAAGAACACTCAAAAGTTTAACAATGATTACCATGTAATATATCAATAGTAAAATATCCATAAAATCTGTTTCAATTCAAATTTATAAAATAGATATAATTTTGAAAAAAACAAAGTAAAATAATTATTGCCATGCATTAAAAAGGGTGAATGCGGAAATATATGTTTATTAAATTTGTAAGGGTATTGTGTCAGTGTAATTATAGTGTATGTTAGTGAGAGGGTATGGGTGTGTGTGTGAGGGTGAGTATGTATGTGACAATGTGAGTATAAGTGAATTTTGAAACTTTTAAACCTTTCACTGTCTTATTTTTCTCATTCTAACTAAAAATATATTTCTCTACCTTAAAAAAGGCAGCCATTTTGATGTTAAAAATTCTCAATCAAAATTATACGCGAAAACAACAGTCTACTTTCGTTCTAAAAATGCTTTTTTAAGTTAAAAATTTATGCCATGATTAGTGATATGTACCAGATTATCGTTGGGTAGTGAAGGGTTAGTGATTACCTGTTTTTTTTAAAACCATATATGAGGACTTAACATTAAAAATCTTTTTTTGAATAGAAAAATATGATTTACCCAAATATTTGATTTTGAGGGCCATTTTCAACAAAATATAAATAACTCACTGTTGAAAAATAGGAATTAATTTGGGGTAGAGTGGAATTCGAACCACGGACCTTTGATCTGTGAATCCGAGACACTCGCCACAGGACCACAACCCGATTCAATAATTTTTATTGCAAATGCGCTGTGCCTATAAGGAATTGCTATAATTTATTCTTGTCACATGGTTAACACGTTTTGATTACGTATTAGAACCAAATCCATAGAAGAGTTGGCGAGGATAGACCAGACCCCGATATCAAAATGATCGTAAGAAATTTGTCGATGCTTGTCGATATAGTAAACTAGAACTATCAACGCAAAAAAATGTTATTTGCAGGATGTTTTGTCGGTAAAATTATAAGTACTTTAGACCTTGTAGAAGACAGTAAAAAACATGCAAATATTGACGTTTTAGGGAAGGAAATTCGAGTTTGCTTAACCGACAAATATTGATAAAACTTTTAACTTCCTACTGTAATCGTTGGCCTGATAGTAAACGGTGTAATAAAAGGAATGTAAAAAATAATTATTTGTATGAAAATCAAATAAAAACACTTTGAGTGACAAAGTAATGATTAACTTCCAAATAGGTTAAGTTTGTAAAATATTGTCTTTAAACCTTTGAATCGTTTTAAATTTACTTTAACCGTTCTTAAGAGGAAAACCGATCGTACTTTTCTTTATACAATTATATTTCAGAATTTTCTCCCTTAAAGGAACTTGAGCCTTGCGAGAAAATGGAAACAAAAATGTTTTCTTTGCGCGGTAAAAAATAGAGCATTAAATTGTAAAGCATAGTTTTTTGAAAATGTACGAAAAAATATAATAAAAATATTTTGATAAAAACGTGCTACTTTGAAAGAGGTCACTGGTTCATATGAACCAACCAACGGCATGAGAGCTTTGAAGGATATCCGGCTTGCTTACCGTAAACGAACCAATCGGAAGAACAAACAGGGAAGAACCTTTGACGTCACACTCGGTACTCGGAGTTATTTTAGAAATACAAAGCTTAAAAAAATATTCGCGCTGATAATACGATATTTAACAATACTTTTATTTTTTTTGCCCAATTTAAATAGTCTTTTTACATTTTTTTGTTTTTAAAAGACACTAAACTTTCTTACTATGGCAAAAGATATTTACCATCGGCGTTTCTTTAAAGTTTTGGTTTTTTGATTAATAGTTTCATATAGGAGCTAGAGCCAACCAAAAACCATAAAAGTTTTATCTGCCGTCTTTAGACGTACGGAATGGCTTGAAAACGGGACAGCGAATCGTCCATTTTGTCGATTTCAGCTGACCATAATAAGGCCGTCATGCAGTTGTTTTTTTCGCTCTATATCGGAGAGGCATCAGCGAGACAGTGACAAAAAGACATTGTTTAAATACCAAATTGTCAAAATTCATACCTACCGCATAGCCTCTTAAGTATTTTCTTCTTTCTTGTAAAAACTCGATTTACTTTTCTATGACTTTACCTGAAAGTAGCGATTGAGTTAAAAACTCTTATACAGGGTTCTGGCTCTGTTTCACACACAAAAGTGAGTTCTTCAACCGCCCGGACACAGATTTAACAGTTACCACGCACGCAAAGATTGAAATTAATATTAGAATAATATTAGAAAAATCACATAAGCAAAATTACAAACAAATATTCTACTTAAACACTAAGGATAAATCAAGCAAGCGAAGGAGTGCGGTATAGCGGAATACTTAAAAGGATCTATCGGTTCCTATATAAACAATGCCTGTTCCAAGGAACCGATATGTTGCGGCAAAAAAAAACGTAGGGTCGTATTTGCAAAAGTGTACACGGATATAATTAGTATGAATGTAATATATAAGTATGTATATAATGAAATAAGTATGTATATAATATAATAGATATTATGGGTTAAGTTATAACTATTAACACATTTTGTAACTCTTTGTTCTCCATGTTTATCAACCATCTGCCAATCGTTTTCCCAAAACATTCTCTTCATTCGTTTTTCCAGATATAAGGCACTGAGTTATATAGCTTTGGTCCCGTAAAAATAAAAGATCTTTGAAACATGATTAGATATTTTTCTCACCCTGTATTTTTTATATAATTTTGGACAAGGTCATGTCAGTATTCAACTGTACGTCACTAAAACGTAATATGCATGTGTAGTATGTTATGTACAACCAGTTTAAATTTTCGGAACCTATTTTTGGCCTGCAGATAGAACAATAATAGTTACAAGTGAGTTGAAACTATCGGTCCCGACTGTTAAATATTAACGACATTGCGCTCCTAATTTGAGAATGGATATGTGGAACGAAAATTTGCATTGACATTGTAATTATTTATACTGAATTCGAACTAAAAGTGGATACAGTAAAGTTTCTTATGATTCTGAGAATAGATTCATTCTAAATTCAAACAAAAAAACGGCTATTATGAAGTTTCTTATCAAAGTAAGAATGCATTTATTCTTAATTCAAACTAAAAGTGACAACTGTTAAGTTTCATAGTAAGTATTGTAAAAATCTCAGATTAATAATGCGTTACCTAGAGAGAAGCCCTATCACTATGTTTCATAGAACGCAAGCGATAGTGGTTTGTTGGTTGGACACAACCAATTGGTGGCCATTTTGTTTGATTTGACAACACAAACATAACGGTTCGATCAGATGCTTTTGTAGCTGTGCTTGGCTTTGTTTTGTAAATAACTTAAATATTTACGTTAAAATAAATAAAAATCGACTATGGTGAATTGCAGTATGTTTGGTTGCAGCAGTAGGAGCGTCAAAAGTGTTGAAGGAGTCAGTTTTCACAGGTAATTGATTCCGAATATTTTCCCATGATTTACATTGATTTTTGACATTTATTGTCCCGACACGTGTATTATGTTGCTTAAAAACTTTCCTTGTATCTACATATTTACTTCAGATACTATTTTTTCTTAATTAAGGGGATAAGATACATTTGTGAATTAAAGTATGTTTACTGTTGATAATGACGGTTAATTATGGGCAATATCTCAGGCCGCATTAGGCATCCATATAAAGTTTGAGTTTTTATCTAGTAGAGGTCGATTAAAATTTTACTCGAAAAAAGCAACGTTATCCTTGAAATTGCATCTAAAATGGCGTGTCCAAATTTTAAGCCCCTACGACTCGCCATTTCGGAGATGTGACGAACAAACAAACAATTTCAACACAGGACTTTGGTTCAATGGAGTTGGAGTTTATGTCTCAATAAATATAACATAAATATATATAGGAATAGATAAATAAAAAAATAAACACAAACATGTATTTTCAGTTTAATAAAATAAATATAGGCGAATTATAGAAAAATAAATTGGAATAACCCTTCAATGATAAATACACAGGTACATATTTAAAAGTAATAACAATTCAAATTAATATCCATTTGGCAATTCTCTATCTGAGTACGGCCTATTGTTTTGCTGCGAATTGTAGCTCACTTAATACCCAATAGTCAGAATGGTTTTCCTACGTTTGGGCTCCTCTCTAGGTTACGCATTATTACTCTGAGTAAAGTACATTATTTATTCTAAATTCAGACAAAAAGTGGCTGCAATGAAGTTTTTTTCCCCTGTTAGGCACCAACACATGATAATATAAGATGAAAACAAGTTAAATCCATTTACAAATTATTTTAACCTTATAAACAACAAAAACAGAAAGGACATTGAATAACAAAATGCACACAAACAGAAAAATAAAGCGAATATACAAGAACAACATAAAATTAATGATTTAAGTAATAATAAACTTTGTAATATCATTTGATATACTATTTATAAATTTATGATTAAGGAAATTGGAAGTTTAAGTATCTTAACACTTATTCACAAGTAAAACTAAAAGTTTATTTCCAAATTTCAATGTTGGTAAAACAAGTAGAAAAAAATAAGTTGCTCATTATCATTGTAAGAACACATAAATTTATTTATAATTCAAAGTAAAAGAGACACTTAATACATACTTAATTCAGAGTAAATATGACTTTTCGTAACAAATGTGTAATTTTTTTGCACCACAACAGGTCAGGAGGCCTAATTTCAGTGGTGAATTTCAGAACAGAACACCCAGGCTTAAGGAAAATCTCATTTTATTTTTTGTTGTTTTTCACAGAGAATTGAGTCAAGCGTCTTAACCACTACACCACGGAGGCCGCCAAAGAGAACATAAATAATATCTCTTATGATGTTTGGATAGATTTCTTAAATTGAAGGAGGAGTTATTTAAAGTTTAAAAAGCGATTGTGCCTGCAAAATTAGTCGTACCGTTAAAATACGAGTATGCCATTAGAAAATCGGTTGAAAAATATAAAAAAATGTTTATTTGTTTTTAACAAATCACAGCTGAATTGTGATTTTTTGTTTTTAAAACTGAGTCAGGAAAAAATATTTTAATAAAACTTATTAATATATTTATAATACTAGGTGACGTAGCTGTGCGTATGCTGTAAAAGCAGGAAAAATAAAACATCACAAAGTTATAAAAACAAATATTAAAAATGAAGAGATTTATGTTTAGTTGCACATAAAAACACGCGCTTTACTGCGAAAACAATTCAAAGCTTATGAAACTGTTTTATTATGCGCCAGTTTACTTTTAATTCTATCTACTAACGGTTTCACGAAATAATTAAAAACCATTATTATACACACACGATATACGAGTATACAAAAAGACAAATAAAAGCACTCCCCCCATAAACAGAACTGTAAATGTGTTCCTGCAGCAAAGACAAGCTGTGTTGTTACTCCTTGGCTAAAGATCATGGCTCTTGCCATGTCTGCCTAGATCTCGCCATGCCCAATGTACTTTCAAATAGTTTCTAAGATCAGTCTTAGAATCTTAGAAATTATTTAAAAGTTCATTGTACACAGTAAAATTGTTTACGTTAACTTTAAACAACATTATTTTATATTATTAAATATCATTAATGCCAATCTCGGTCTCGGGAAGGTCTCGGTTTCACTCATACTAAAATATTTTTTTGGACAAAATCAAGTAAATAAAATCATAAGCTGAGATTTTAAGTGATATTTACTCGACTCCTTTCATTGCTCCTTTCCTTGTTAATTTGGAAAATTGTACAGAGGGCTATGTCGGATATTGTCATTTTTCTTCATGAAATACACGTAAATTATAAAAATAACAAAAAATACTGTTTATTCACTTATACAATCGAGCTACAAATATCCATACCAGATGAATTAACTATAATATAATATAATAAAATTATTTCTTATTAATTTTCATTTACGCGTGTTTAAGTACAACATAGATGGGCGTTGCGGTTATTTAAAAGTTATAGCAGCAACAGTTACCGTTTTATAAGTTGAATTGTATCGTTAAATGGTTTTTAAATAACAGTTTGGAGCAGCGTGAACGAAAAGGAATTTAGTTCAAACTATTGCTGAAACACTTTTAAAAAAAATTGCAGACTGTTAATTTTGACGAAAAACTAGTCAGGATATATAAAACTGTTTCTAAAATAACAGTTTTCAAAAAGTGCGATACCTGGGAGTGTGGTCACGCTTTTTGCCTACGCTGCCATTGTTTTTTTTTTCTAACAGTTTTATGAAGCAGTTTAACTGATTTACAGAAACAGTGAGTGTTTTTAAGAATCGTTTTACGTTGTAACTGTTTTATAATATTTTATATAAACTTTTTGTTCAATCACAACTAAAGAACAACAGTATTTAAAGCCAGATAGAATTGGCTATGCATTATAGTCATTTTACTGGAAAAAAATACTAAAAAAAAAAAAAAGCAACATAAACCCACATTTTCGTATGCATTATTACCATATCATCATAATTTTTCTAACTGCGTCCAGTGGTGCATAGGGCACTGAATCAGTACACTAAATGCAGTGTGTCTTGATTATTTGTAATATGAAGGTAAGGGTCTACGCAAATTAAATATTTTCTTTCAAGTGCATATTATATATTTATATCTATAATCTTTTCTCGGAATTACTACTCGCTCGTTCACCCCTAAACTGTACGTGTAAACAGTGGGGTTGGCTGAACGAAGGACGAAGTTCATAATTAAATTATTTAATCACTCTGCAGAACGTGTAGACGGACACGAATGGTGCCGTTGTCAGTAAAATATTGATTTCGAATCTTATAATATGTATGTAAGTAGTACTATATTATGAGTATATTATCAGCTGAAAAGTAACTTACAGTGGTAGCGACTTGAAAAACTCCGTTATGAAAAAAAAGACAAACACTTCTCTGTAATGAGGAAAGTCAGTTCTACGGGAAATTAGATACAAAACAAGTTTTCTTACGCGCGGTAAAAGTTAGAGTATTTAACTGTCAAGCAAAGTTTCTCGAAAATTTATGAAAAAATAATAAAAATGAACCGTTCTAAACTACGTCACAAGTTCTCCGAATCAATTAATGAAATAGTGCTGTAATCTCAGAGTAATAATGCGTAACCTAGAGAGAAGCCCTATCACTATGTTTCATAGAACGCAAGCGATGCTGGTTTGTTGGCTAGCAACCAATTGGTGGCCATTTTGTTTTATTTGACAACATAAGCATAATGGTTCGATCGGATGCTTTTGTAGCTGTGCTTGGCTTCATTTGTAAATAACTTGGATATTTACGTTATAATAAATAAAAATCCACTATGGTGAATTGCAGTATGTTTGGTTGCAGCAGTAGGAGCGTCAAAAGTGTTGAAGGAGTCAGTTTTCACAGGTAATTAATCCCGAATATTTTCCCATGATTTACATTGATTTTTGGCATTTATTGTCCCGACACGTGTACTATGTTGCTTAAAAACTTTCCTTATACACATATTTACTTCATATACAGTTTTTCAGATACTGTTTTGCTGCGAACTGTAGCTAACTTAATACCCAATAGTCATAGAATGGTTTTCCTACTTTTGGGCTCCTCTATAGGTTACGCATTATTACTTTAAGGTTGTAATAGATTTTCAATCAACAGAACTCTCTGACTAGAACTTGTGACGTCACAGTTGGAGTAATTTAAAAATTACCAAAAAACAAATTGTCATTGTTTGATAGTCCATTATAAAAAATTATTCCTTAAGAACTTTCTCATTATTTTAAATAACTCTAGTTAGTGTTTCTACTTTAACTTAAGTAATGTGCGTAGTATATTTTTAATATGAAAAACGTTCTGTTTCAGTTTGTTGTATAACATTTTAAAGATATTTGTTCATTAATTTGTATAAACCACTTTTATTAGTCATATGTACGCCGGCGTCGACCGGTTAGGATTTTAATTTAGAAACCAGCAAAAAATTATACAAATTAATAAAAGTTGTTTTCGCTAAAATAAATATGCAATTAAAATTAATATTATTAATATTCAAATTGTGGAAAAACACTTTCATGAATATTAGCAAATACATGTGGTTATATAAAAATACAAGAGGGAAAACCTTCTTGTGATGAGAATATTATAGGCATTTACATAATATTATAAGCATTTATGACCTGTCATTGGCTGATTCTGGTGGCCGATTTGGCAGGATGCAAAGTGGCCACTTAAACCAGCCAATTAGTGGTCACTAGCCATGTAAATACCAAGTCTTCCGTATTTCCTCCTCTAAAATATTCTTAATCTTTGTTGTACGTAAAATCACCCTTTAAATTAATATTTATTATCGTTGCCAGAGATCGAACCCGGCAGTTCAAGCATGGTAGGCGACAGCTCCCACCAATACACTACGAGGTGAACTTATCCGCGACCGATTGAATTTTTATGATTTTTACGTGAAAGAAACACGCTTTTATTAATTAAAAAATGCTTGTCTAGGATTTTGGTTCTATTTCACACACAGAACTGTATTTTTCATTCCACCGGACACGAGAAGATGTATTATTTTCAGGTGAAGTTGTTTGTTGGCAGGTACAAATGATTGATCAATTTAATGCGTAGCCAACAATTTACGAACACACATATGAACAAACAAATCACACAGGCACAGGAGGGTAAGGTAAATATGTTGGGGTTTTATTTATTTATTCACCACGTTAAGTGTGTCGTTTATAATTTGATACAAAGAATGTCAATTTACTCATTTTTACAAACAGGAGTAAATCAAACAAACCTGAAATGAAATCCAAAAAAATATTTTCTCAAGCAGGAATAATGTCGAGATCCAAGCATTACGTAAGGATGAGACAAGTATTATCGACAAAGCTTCTGCGTTGATTTGGACATATAATATAGCCAATGGATAGCGAAAGACGGCTAAATGATTTACGATGTCAATGTTGATGAATGCAGAAAACGAGTAAGACCACGAAAGACATGGCATGAGAAGTCAAAATCTGCTATTTATTAAATCTTCCAAGAGCAACTTTTGTTTTTATGACGCAATGTCCAGAATGTGTAGATTAGTCAATTTGTCACACAACTTGAAATTCTTTGGGATAGATCTTCTGGATTTTTGTAAATATCATATCCATCAACACAGTGTGGGATGAAAGTGGATTGCCATGGGTTAGCTCGAGATCATATGTTGATAGTGTTTTTAAAAATATTGTATACTATTATTTTATTGCCCTTGTTTGTCTTTGCTACATAGTTTAGTGTTCTATTTATTCAGTTTCTTCTACATGTGTTTCATAATATAACTGTTGTTCATTATATAATTGGCTTGGGTCATATATTTAATAAATGCGCAAATCTAACTTATATTTTAAGACGGACGTATCAAAAGACATAATAATCTGTGTGTGCGCATCATAAAATGTATTAATGTAGAGATGCCGAGGTCTGTATGCGAAGACAGACTAAAGTGGCGTTCTATCCTCTCCGCCTATCCCCAAGGGGAAATGGCTTGATTGTTTGTTGTTTTTTTTTGTTACACTGAGATGAACATCGTACATTGTTTTGTTTGCTTTTTTTAACCGTTCTTTCCCATCAAATGGAAGAATTGTTGCTAACCCTTGGTGTTGAAATTGTCAAACGTAGTACCTTCCTCCTCACAATCCTTCCACTGCAACTTGATAAAACCTTTAAATAAGCGGCGCTGTACGCATGATTATGAGGTTTAGCTTTTGGTGACTTATATGAAGGACATCGGAGTTAATTAATTAAAAAATAATTATGATAATAATCTAATCAGATTTTATTAAATTAATTGTAATTTTATTGTGTTTTATTGTGTAATAATGGATATAGACTATTGTGACACATGTACATAGAGTTTTGGCTATCATTTATTTTTACAATATGGTCATAAGGATGAATGAAAATATCTGACAAAGGCCCTCCATATAATTTTACAAACTCACAGTCAAAGAGGTGAAAGTGCATAGGTTGCAGAGTTAAGTTTAATTAAAACCGCGATACATGAAATTGAAAATTTGTAAAATAATAAATTGAATTGAATTGAAAAAAGCGCAACTCATTGATTAAAAAAAACATTGTTTTTTGTATGACTGAAACCGACATGAAAACCCACGAATACGGTTTCGGGTATGTGGAGGAATGTATCTTCATTGTTTTCATGACGTGATAGTAATATCTTTTTTATTACAGTATTTAACCCACTTGTATACGGTTTGTATGAAATATATCATTTTCATTGGCAAATTACCAAATAATTAATAAATGTAACGCATTTATAAGACGATAATTAATAATACGAGAAAATGGTTAAGTTGCGATTACATTTATGATGTTCATGTACGAGGAATACATAATACTGACAATATTTTGAGTATGTCTATATATATGTGTGACAGAAATAATATTTATGGCGAACTCCAAAAAACACGATGCGGACTTTAAAATAAACGATAAGTATCACGGTGCGGACTTTAAAACATACGATAAAACCATGATGCGGAGTTAAGAATAATCGATTTATTTATTTATTCATTCAAAATAACACTCGTTTAAATATGAACTCATTAGGACTTTTTAGGCTGTACCCGTGTCAAGCTATAATAATTAACCATAAAAAATACATAGTAAAATGAATTAGATTCAAATATAATGTCATGTGATGCAATACAATAACAATCCAGAAAAAATATATAAGTAATAAATAATAAAATTCCAAAAATAACACTTTGAAAAAGATAATCAGGCATAAATATTAAAATGTAAATTATAAATTAAAAAAACTTAGATTCATACATAATCAAATATAAAATATTACAGTATTATTGAAATCAACAAAATAAAAGTATAAAAATAAAATATATAAGTCTTGAAAAAACATAAAATAATAGTATCATTAAAATCAATAGAAAAAGAATATAAAAAAATAACAATAATCATAGTTTATTAACAAAAATAACAATTACTTTATCTACTATATACACACTTAGGTAATAGATTTCTCGGGATCATGTCTAGTCTGCCTAGGACAACCTGTTTTAAGGCAGACATTTTTATGCAAAAAATATTTAAAAACATAACTACCTACTTGTTTATTTACTATGCAGTTATACAATATTAATTTATTATTTAGGCATGTATTTTGAGTAAATTTTCCGATTTTTCTCGACCTAAACCCAGTAACCAATTTTTTACAAATTTATTAAATTTAATGATAATTAAGATATGGTTTCTATAAACTTACTCTACACTGTAGTAAAAAATAGAAGTAATAAATAATATGTTAAATAAGATTGAGTACTAAATTTAATAATACATAATGAAAAAAACATAAAAATATCAATATATATAAAAAGTAAATAAAAGTAAAAGTATGGAAGGAGAGCAAATTTGTCCATTTTTGCTAATTGCTAATCTCGAACTTTAAAATAATTGACAACCTCATCCCTAACGATAAAACCATTATTCGGACTTTAATAAAAACGATAAGAACACACGTTGCGGCGTTTAAAATATAGCATTAAAACCGATTTGATGCGACTAGCTTTTCGTTTGGATAACTTTAAAAAATATATTAAAAAAACATTATTTGGACGTAAAACTATTTTAAATATCAATTAACATTGTTTCGTGCTTGACAAAATATTTAAATTTACCAAATACATCTACAAGATACGTAATACGTAAATGTTAAAAGTATACTCTTACATTTTCCAAAAAATACAGCACAACTTTAAATCTCGAATTATTTTAACCTTAAGTTTGTTTACAAAGAACATAATTTAATATGACATTACGTAGAAAATGGCTTCCTTTCTTTTGGCATGCTTCATGGTGATTTGAGCCAAATCTTATCACATCTTGGCTGATTGGTAATTCGGTTGCGTCTTACTTCGGATCTTTGTTTATTTTTAATTTTGTTGCTTGTGCATTCAATGTACAAACATTTAGTACAATGTACACACACCAGTGAAAATAGCAAATCAGAAAATAGAGCTTTCTCGAATGCAAGAAATAACATTATCGCTATTTTACCGTCTTGTCAGGTTGGTTTCAGAAGAAAGATGAAACGTAGTCTCTTTATGGAACACATATCTCTCAAACTTTTTGGTTTTCTCAATAAAATGATGACGGACTTAGACAATATTAATACCATCAAAACTCTTTACTGTTCACTAGTTCGACCCCATCTAGAATACGCTTCTCCAATTTGGTCTCCATTATGCAAGGTGTTCTTTAAACCCTGTCACATCCGAAACCACGATGATCAGTATGGACAAGAAGACATATTAGCATACTAAGAAAGTATTTAGAACGAACAAATGTTTTTAAAAGAAGATATAAAAAAAAACAAATGGTTGCGCACTTCTGCACGGGAGAAACGAGGAGGGCGCCGCCGAGCGATTGACATTATATCAGACTCCCCCCTCCCCCTTCCTCGTTTCTCCCCTGCAGAAGTAAGCAACCATTAGTTTTTTTTAAATATTTTATTTTTGTAAATTTTATTCGTTCTAAAAATTTATTTTAATGTGCCAATATGTCTTCTTGCTCATACTGATCATCGTGGTTTTGGATATGACAGGGTTTTAAAAAACCCTGTATAGGATTCATATTGACCATATCGAATATGTCCAACACCGTTTCTAAGAAAAGTGGCATGGTTAATAAAAACACCCTTGGCATATTTTTATTCTCGTATCGGCCTCAATCCCAAGGGTTGGAAAAGAAGACCTTAATTTTTCCCATTAAAGACAGCTTGGAGCAGTGCATTTTTTACGATTGACTCTCAGAGAACATTTGATATTTTATGATGGGGGGGTCATGAATTATTTAAGGGCGTAAGGTTTATGAGACAATATTGTTTCACACTCGTGTTTTTTTTTTCATTGTGCTTAACTATTATATATTATATACGCATAAAAAAAATGACTTACTAATTATGAAATAAGTCGGCCTCGTGGTGTAATGGACAGCGCGTTTGCCTACCATGCGAGAGGTCTCGCGTTAGGATTCCCGACATGGTTGATATGAAATATTGATTTAAAAGAGTGTTTTCATACCAGAATATTTCATAGTGCCTGGACTGATACCTGAAGCGTAAGACTAATCCTCTTGTCTTCATGTAACTTTTTTTTTATCAGATACGCTGCAATTGGTGTACCAATTCAGTCTCCTATGCGTCATTAGGTGCGGAAATCGAATGATTATGATGAATTATGGTATTATTAATTTTTATTGTCTAAGCCGATTATCCCATCGGCGTTCTGTCGTTCGTCCAGTTCGTAAATAGGCAGTCGTAAAAAACTTAATTGAAATTAATTACAATGTTTCATTAAAATAAATTATTTCTAAATAATATAACAAATATTTGCTTTGTATAAAATCAATAAGTACATTTAATATGCCTACCGGTTTCAAAACATATCCGTTCCTTCGTCAAGGCTTTAAAAAATTGCATTCGATAATTTACTTTAAAAAAAAACATGAATCTTAAATGCACCATCTGCTAACATATTGAACCAGTCGGCAGTTTGAATATATTTAATGATTTTACACTGTTACATATGTTTTATTATTCAACATGAAAATCACAAAGTTACAATCTACTTCATATAATAAATTTCAAATTATTTCTTGCCAATTTATTTATTTAATCGTATAATAACGTAGGTATACATTACTATGTATGTGATTCATTTTTCTACTCATATTTTTTTGCACTGCAACAGGCCAGGAGGCCCAATCAGTGGTAAATTACTGCACAAAACACCCAGGCTTAAGAAAATTCACATCAAATTTTTGAGGTCTCGCCGGGTATCAAATGTCTTATTTATTGCAACAAAGAGGCCGCGTTTGTTATTTTAAATGCCATTCAAAAACGTTATTCTGAAAAATTTCATAAACTAACAAAATAACCCGTGTTTATTTATTAGACATTTTACCAGTTAAAAAAATGTAACTTTTCTAATAAATGGACATTTTTTTGCCGTAGTTCATGACTGTAATTGATTAAGTTCTCTTCTGACCTAAATTGTAGCGCATAAAACTATGGATGAATAAATATTTCAGGTTATGATTTTAAAAAAAAAACAGTAAAAGTTTATGCAAGTTATGTTTTTTTAACTAACATTTTTTTACATTAGAATAACAGGGTCCCGAATATGCAAAAAAAAGCTGTGTATAGGGACGTAACCCACTTTGTTTATAGAACAATTAAATTTGAGTGCACAGAATATTCTAGATTTCAATTAGATATGTTTTGGAAAATACGTCGATCCTGATCAATACCCGTCCAGTAGATATGCTTTGGATTACAGTCACGTTCTTTATATTATATAGTTTATTGTCTTTAAACTTATAGGAGGAATTATTGCGATATTAAACGATTAAACAAGCACACAATGATACTTTCAAATCACATCACCAAGGTTGAAACAATTATTACATTTTGATTTTATTATTCCAGGTGTAAAAATAAAGTAATTGGATCTTTAAATTCAATTACTATAACTATGGAGTTTTATTAAGGCACATCATAAAAAAATATCAGTATTACTTAAAAATATGCTTTGATTTTTTTTTATAAGAGATGAAACATATAGAAAACACAATGTACAGAGAGAATTACAAAATTTTGAAATACGTTTATACAAAGTTTGAAACAGCATAGATATATTTTATTTATCTCTGTTTACCTTAATATTATGAATATGATAAATCGTACAAAAATACCATCATAAACTTTACATTTTCTAAAGCATTGTAGTGGAGCAGATATTAATTCTAATAAATACGAGTATATATTACTTTCTAATGCCGAATACCTACGTATTCCTCTTTATTTAAAAAAAATATTTTAATATAACCACCGATAACATTCTTCTATGCTTCTAAAACCAGAAATAATCTGACTAAGTAAGTTGTATTACTCGCCAGGACAACGGATCCTGACGGCTTTGTTTGCACATCCTTGAATTGTGAAAAATGTGTCGCAATAAATTCAAGGAAAGCGCTAAAAGCGTTAGTTCTCATTTCACTTCAATGGAATCCTGAGGGAGTCCTTGTTAAGAATGAAGGATGATTTTCAAAATGGTGTAAAATGAATTCGATTTGTTACGACCGTCGGCGTTGGTCTTCTGGCACTAAGGTCGGAGTTATAAATGGTAGGTACAGACATCAGCCAATCTGGTAGAAAATACCTTTTATTCGAGCAATAGTGATTCAAAAATGCGTCAAATCAAATTCACTCCTTGCTTTTAATTTTCGTGTTATACCCCGTAAAATAAAGACATCATTACGTGCTAGTTGCACCAAAAATGTTAGTTTAAAATTGTTTAAATCAAGTAATTGTTGAGTTCTTGTTAAAACGGGAAAATGAGGTCAGTTTATCTGACTCTTTGTTTGAGTAATTTACCTTTATTAATATTTTTTTAACTCTCCGATGATCGCAATATGTCTATTAAATACATAGCATAATCGCTGTCGCTCATTCATCATAAAAGGTTTTTGATGGTTTTTAAAAATTAAATAACATTTTTCATGGACTGCATATTTGTATTTTCAAGATATGTTTTTTTAAATTAAAAAGTTGGTTCCGTGAGATACATTGCGACCCTTCAGGTAATAATAAGTATGTCATCATAATATTATAAATTATTATTCAATATATATTATAATTTACTTCTCATAATTATATTTTTTAATAGATTATTTTTAGGACTGCCAACAAAAATTACAAGATAAAATGATAAAATGGAAGGTTTCCGCGAAGGTGTTTATTGCGGCAGTATACCTTCCAATCCCAATAAATATAGCATTAAAATATGCGCCTTAGTGAATGCCAAACTATTTAACATTTCTTATTTGGAGATTTATCCGAAAGCTAAACCAGACAGTCCTTATTATTTGAGTAATAAGCTTATTGGTGTAGTAAGGAGACTATACCCGATAAAAATACATGGAAAAATATCACAGCAGAAAATTGATATTCAGATGTTAATCTGATAGAAAAACTACAAATACATAAACTTTCTTGTGTAAAGACACTAAAAATAATAAACCTCAAATTCCTTCTAAATTTATTCAAACCAAGTGGCTTGCAGAGAATTCAAATTTATTCGGTTACAGAAAAGAGAGTACCGTAGTGTCATATGTACCAAAAAAGCGTTGTTTCATTAATTAGACGTACCTGTAGAAATTATAACGGACTCAGTATTGATGTAGACATTTTTAACTGCACGTTGCATTTGTACAGAAAATTTCTTCATGGGGTCGATTATTTAGGATAGTTGCTGAATGTACATCTTGAGTGGTTTATGCCATGTATATGTGCCGCATGTAATGTATATGTTTGTGTATGTTTTATATGTGCGTTCATGTGTGTGCGTGGATGGCTCGGAGTGTGCATTCGGTATTTTTATTTATTACCTCCATGGAAAACGCAAATGTCAACAATTATCCTTTTTTCACTTAAAATTCTTATTTATTTTTTATTTTTTGTCACATTTAATGTTTATATCTTTTTAATTTATGAAAACTGAATTGGTCTTTTTATGTTAAAAAATTGTTGTTTTTAGTACTTATTTTGTAGGACTGTATGTTTTCTAAATAAAATAAAATAAAATAAAATAAAAAACATAAGCTTAAAAATATGAAATAAAAACTAGTGTTTATAATAAATGGTAAATTTTTCTTTATTTGTATACATTTATTTTTATTTTCTTTTCTTAAATGACATATTAAACAGTAAGAAACTTTAATTTGATGTCTTTTCGTGTAATATATTTTTTGTAAGTAAGATGAGAACCGGAATAAAGAATGGATCTCTCAGATACAGTCGGCGTTTCTATATTGAAGAGCAGTAAATGGCCAGTAAAGTCTATTTTATTTCGTTGAGTAGAATCAGTTGGCATATTCACACTAAAAAAAAGACGTTTTCTTAATTACTAAATAAAAAAGGCGTTTTTAGCTAGAAACGTCTTTTCATTGCAGTATAACATATTTTCTTGTATTTTTTTTTACTGAAAAGAAGATGAAAATGTATATTTTTAATTATATGACGTAAAATTTATTAAAATAAATATATATATTCCGTTAGGGCAAACCGTAATGCATGCTGTCGCATAATAATAAACTTAATTTTTGTAGCATTTTTCACACAGCGAATTTTTCAATCTCCGAGTTACAAAATATTTATTTTCTCCATTGTTTGTTTTATGTAGAAACGTCCTTCTTTCTTATGACGGCAGAATAGCTATCTAACTAATGCAATCAAAATCGTATTTTGCTCCCGCTACTGCCACATACGAACAAACACAGTGGCCTTTGTATTAACCACTCTGCGCAGTCGCACTATACTCGAATTATTTAACATTTTCTACTGAATTTTACATCTTATTTCCCCTTCTCCTATATTCCCACATTCTTTTATTTTAAGATACTTTTTGTACAAATCGTAAAAAGCGGCGGAAATTTGCTTCATGGAAATGTCTTGGTGGAATTTATTGCCTTTATTTCATATTATAAACATGGGTGCCATAACAGATGTTTTTATTTTTCCTGAATGTAGGATTTACGGCATTAATTTCTGGGCATAGCCTGCGAAAGAAATAAAAACAGCATCACTGAGTTTTTTGTTAAAAAGGTTTTCATTGTGCTATCTTTATGTTATATATATTTTTAATGCTTCCGTTTACACTTTTATACGCAGATTTATTAAAAAATGAATACATTACTGCAATAAGAATTTTGAAATTCAGACTTAAATCATATAAAGCGCAGTCGGTTAGACGGCTAACTGTGAAACTAGCGTCGCGGATTCGATTCTCGCTAGTTGCAATCAATAAATCAAAAATATTTTTTTCTCAATTAGTCTGGTTGTTGTGGTGTATTTTTCATAACTTCTACCTACCCTCTTCTTCATCTGCTACCAAGACTCTTAAATGGACGCAAAGAGGTTAATTCATTTAAAAAAAACATATACAAAGCAGTTCACAATTAATTCCTGGTGCCGACCCTTGTGTGTGGTAGCAAAGCATAGAATTGGAAAGTAGGATGAATGCTGTCGAAATGTGATATCTCAGACGAATGTGTTGTAAGACTATGGATGATAGATAAATGCACAAATTAGATATTTTTCAGCATTATCTAATTGAACCCGAGACCTCATCCATGGTAGCCAAACCATTAGACTACGAGGCGGACATAATTAGCTTTCGTTTTAAAAAATAAATATAATGCATTTTTAATTCTACAGATGTTTTACCGGAAGATGCTATTGTCTTAGTTTACAAATACTCTAAAAAGATATTAGCTCTTCCAAAGCGAAATAATTGTCAATTTTAATAAGTATGTAGATTTACTATGGGGAAATCATTCCAGGGCCGCGATTGCAATCGCTATCTTTGTCGGAACATATCGATACGGTATAAAGTAAAATCGATATTCATGTACGAAAATGTGTATATTTGTATAAAAATTTTATGTTTCTTTGTCGGTTACTTGTAATAAAATATGATTTTTATAAAAAAAATGTATGCCTATTATAGTTTTTATACAGAAAAAGATAAAATTGAAGATAATTATTTTTGATGTTTGAAGCACTTATTTTGTGGAACATTATTATTTAATAAATTAAATGAAAATAAAATGTATAAAGTCCATGACTATTGATAATGGTTATGATCTAAATGTTGTAGATAATATTTTAAACAAAAAACAAAAACAAATTATTCAAAATCAATTCCAGTTTTCAGACAACGGGGATTTAAATATTAATAGACGGTGAAGAAGATTTTTATACATTAACAATTATTCAAATAAAATTTTCAAAGATTTACCGGATGACATAAAAACCAACCAATAATATAGGAAGTATACTTAAAACACTACACAAAGAACTGACAAATTAGATCGATCAGGCATTTACAAGTTGATGTGCCATGACTGCAAGTCATTTTATATAGGAAAAACATCACGTACTTTTAAAACTAGAGTTAAAGAACATATGATATGTCTTAAGAACAAAAATTTTGAGTTTGCTGACCATATCCTAACAAATAGTCACTCATTCAACTTTGAAGATGGCATCGAAATTTTACATACAAACAAAAAAGGAAATGCACTTGATTATTTTGAAATATTGGAGATTAGAAAGGCTGTAAATAAAAATTAAAATATTATTAATAATCAAATAAATCTTAGTAATAGTTCTATTTTAAATATGTTCCCTCTCCCTAAATCCACACACAAACCCCTGCTCTTCTCTACTGCCGTAGCCATGCCCACTCTACCCTCACTGTGAAAAAATTATATATTTATTTAATTTATAAATTTATTGCAACAAATTAGTATACATACTTAATAACAGGGAATCTCTTTAAAACTCATTAATGTAAAATGAAAACGGAGTGTTCATTGTTTATGATAGTCTCCATCTAACATAGCTCAGCCCGTTCTAAGATGGAGATTTTTTATCTTTAGAGCATAAGTAGTCCCATACTAATAAAACAATAACATAAAAAAGAAAAAATAAACTACCCCAGTATAAATGCCTAGCTTTTCAAATGTAAGAAATTAAAAATCGTTATTATTCAAATATAAAGTATGTATGTGTCAAGATTACATGTTACTTAAACCTAAATAATAAAGTTTAATATATTTTATTATTTTGTTTTGCATTTTATGTTTCTTTTTTATGTTATTTTGTAAACTTGCCAAACACAAGAGCTAGACTCTTTTTTGGCAAGTTCAACCTTAAGTGTTCCATTTTTTTACTGAATGTATTGTTTATTTATGCTAATAAAGGTTTTTATTTTAAAAAAACAAATAATAATAAGAAACTAATATAAAGCAATGAAATACATAAAAATATAAATAATATATGTTACATAAATTATTAAATAAATTACTACGTTTTTTATTGATGTTATGTTAGTTTGTAATTAACCCTCAAAAAGGCATAGTATTACCGAAACCAGTTGGTTGTCCAATTATAAAAATATACATACATAACATAAAAACAAAGTGATTTAATTTTATTTTAATATTTTGAAGATAATTGTCAACTTGGCATTGTGACACGGACCCAGAAAGACAATTTTATAGTAAAAAATATCAGGATATAAAATAACAAATGAAAAAGTTATCCAGAGCTTTATAAACATTCAATTTTACGGGGTTAAGATGTAGATATCCCCGTGAAAAATGTAGGAGTTATTTTGAGTAAGTTACGTAGTTATCGGTTCAAAGGAACGTCTTACTTCCCCTATTTCCCCTACTTCCCCTATTTCCAGAGTAGTTTGCTTGAAACATCTCCCACTTATAAAGTAGCGAGTTATTCGTTTTTCCAGTTTCCAGAATACCAACTCGAGGGCTTGTAGTAAGTTTATACCCGTATTACCATCGGTGTACTCTGAATTCAAGATGGTACGTAAAATACCGTGTATTCTTAATGCGAAAAGGTCAATAGAGGAATATTGGAGCTGTTCCGGGTTGTATGTTAAAAGTATATAAACCTATCATGACATTATGTACTCGCCTCCATAGGCCAATTTCACACCGGTCGCGGTCGTACAAATCCACACGCCATTTTGTTTATTTTATTCACATATACGACAAAATCGCCTTTAACAAAACTTATTATATGAACATATTTGGTTGAATTCTTGTTAAAAAACTTTTTTTTTTGCCAGAGATTTAGCAACAAAAATTAACACTAAAAATGAAATAGGTAACACATTCATTAGAATGAACTAGACTTCCATATTCCCTTCTTAAAAGATGTATTCCCTCTCTGTTGAAATAAATTTAAACATGCATTAGAAGTTTAAAACAATTAAAAATAAATGTTAAAACCAAACTATTTAATTTATTTTATAAAATTTTCAAGAGTGTTAAATATGTTTCTAACATATAAAGGTTTCTATAGTATAAATGAATATTTGGAAGACAAAATTGAATCAATTAAAATGTATTAAATGTTAATAACGTAAGCACGTTTATTATTTATTCATTTTTTAATTGTACTTTTTAAATTTATTATATAAATAAAACACGAGTGATACTTTAATCCACAAATTTGGAATATCCAGTGACCGGTTTCATCGCTTTCGCGACATCTTCGAGACTGGTATCTTTATTAAAAAGTTAAATGTATTTATACAGAACAGAAGTAAGGATACATAATTCAAACCGGTCACTGGATATTCCAAATTTGTGGATTAAAGTATCACTCGTGTTTTATTTATATAATAAATTACAATGAACTTCCATCAAGAATTTTCACTTACAAACTTAAATGTACTTTTTAAACTTTTCTAAAGTTATTGTTTTTTTGTTTTTTTTTTGGTCAGACTGTAAGAATTTGCTAGTGGCAATAAGTCCGCTATTTAACCGTGTATAACTTTGTTTTATTTAAGAATAAATATAAATGTATTTTGTTTTTATTGCATTGCAAGTATGGTTAGTAAAGATTTTTTATCATTAAATAAAAGTATTAATAAAACAAGAAAATTATGACATGGTGAAATTTTAAAGGTTTATTTTTTATTTGGAACTAAGTATTTACATAAATATTTCACGTTGACCCTGCCAGGAATCGAACTTGGGACCTCAAGCATGGTTGGCGAAGGCCCCAACCACTAGACTACAAGGCTGACTTATCCCTACTTGATTTCCTTTTCCAGGATTTTTCTAGGTTTAAAATTCAGGTCTTATTTCATACACAGAATTGTATTTTTCATCTGCCTGGACACGACCTAAATAAAAAAAATACTCACAGTTAAAAATCATTCAAAAAATTTACTTTTTTGCGTTTTGCTGTCATTAAAAAATAATTCTATTAAAATCAATGCACCTTACGTTATTTTCACAGCTACGCGTGTCTTGTGGATTTGTACGATACGTATGAAATGATCCAAAGCCATATACGAAAATTACTACAAAGAAACCGCTGATATTGTATATTTGCTTCTAGTGTTAATATTTACAAAGCGTGAAGCACATTTTAACTCGCTTTCATAATTTATTTCGTTATCTTTATGAACAACCGCTTCAAATAAAAAATATTTTAACAAGGAAGAACACCTCTTAGAGAACATAATAATTTAAGCAAAAAAGTTCTAGTAGTCATTTTCATCTAGCCACTCGTTTCAGAAACTGACAGCTATGTCAGAATTTAATTCGACTTCAAAATTGACTTATTTCTCTCTTATATTTTAAATAAGCTTTTAAGAAAAAAAGTGTCTACCACAAAACGATAAAAAATTCAAGTAAATCGTTATTAAAGAAAAAATTGCTCCGTGGAACAAAACTTTTGTCACTTTTGATGCGTAGCGAGGGGTTCTAGACCCGTCGGTATAAACCGATGTACTTACATCAAAACTTGATGGTGGGGGGGATCGGTAATGTATTTTAGTCTACGCCTACATATGAATTAACTCAGGCTCTCTCGGGACATGGATGCATGAGGGAATATCTGCATAGCTTTGGGCTGCGAGACGATAGTTGCTGTCCATGTGATGGCATCACTGAGCAGACTATGGAACATCTTTTTATATACTGTCCAATGTTTGATAAGCCGAGGTGGGAGCTTGAATGCAAAGTAAACACTCGGATTGCTGCGACTAATAACCTAGCTGAGCTCCTGAACTGTAATGATACACGAAGAGAGACTGTTCGATTCATTACAGGGACGATCAAGCAGGGTAAGTTATTTAATTATGGTATCTAGCTTCTTTTGTTTTTTGTGTCCAATTTTTACGATTTTTTATTTTTTATTATTTGTCAATGTTATTTTGTTTATTCTGATTCTGCATTATTTTTATTATTGTAGTCTACGGTAAAAAATGTTTAAGTCAACGGAATATAATCTAATGATAAATATATTCGATTAAACCTTGCACATAACAAAAGCAAGGTACAAATAATTTGCAACTACAAAAAAAAAATGTATTTTAGTAGTTGGTCTATTATCTTCAACTATGACGTCACACTGAAGCTATGTCATTTCAGTGCGTAGATATGTGTACCGTGACATACGCTTCTCCTTCTTTCATATCGATTTACCTATCCAAAACTTGAAGGTGGGGGATCGGTAGTGTATCTTCGTGATCACTAGAGAGAATTATCTTCAACTATACTGTCAAGGTGAAGGTATGACATCTTTATCTTCCCATTATAATCGAGGCCCCGGTCACCCATTTCTTGTCGTTACTGCAGCGTTTTGAGACCGAGAGTCTCCAGTCAACAAAAGCCGTTCGATGGGCCATGTAAATGCCTAGATTTCCATTTCTCTTTCTAAAAAATGTTCTCTGTCTTTGTTCTAATAAATGATTAAACAACCAAGATAACTATTAAGTATATTTTAATAGTTATATTGTTTTTTCCATTGTGTCCGGGCGGATAACAAGTACAGTTCTGAGTGCAAAATAGGAGCTAAATCTTCAAATAATCTTTAAAAAATAGGAGTAATATAAGTCTTCGTAGTATAGTAGTGGTTGGCCCGTTCGTCTACCATAAGTATTTTTAAAAAAATTGTGAAAATTTACACCCCAATATATTTTTTTCAGGACAGTCATTTGAAGCGTAATACTGATTTACGAAAGTGTAACCGATAATGAATGGTGTACCTTTGTGCCAAGGGTGCAGAGGAGAATAAAAATAGAAATTCTATATTAGTTTTATTTCTTTGTTTTGAAAACATCCTTTTTCGTTGTGTAAATATTATCATATTTAGATATGCGTTGCAATACAGTGTCCGAGAATAGAGAGAAAAGTCCCCAGTGGCTACTAACTGCAAAAGCACCCCTTTCTACCCCGCCTTCACCACAACTCACAACTCTCCCCTAATACGAACAAAGCACCGTAGGATAACGTTTGTCTGTGGAACGTTTGGTATCAGCGTTTAGTAAAGTTTTCGCAGTTAAAAGGCTACAAAACTGCAGTTCAAAATACAACACAGAGCGAAATATAAACCAGTTACTAAAAACAAGGTGAATATTTTACTGGCGAATTAAGAAGTTTGTTAAAGCAGAAAAAAAAGTTCCAATAGAGAATAAATTAAGACATTTTTTATTTTTTATTTTCAGTGTCTTAGAGGGTTATTACTTTTCCATTAATTTATTTATAATATATACGGCTTAAATCAATTAAAGCAGTTATATGAAGAAACATATTATATACAAAAAACTGACCAAAAAGAAAATAAAATTATGTAGCAATGTCAAATAATTGTTACAATTATTTTTTAAATTTTGTAATACGCATTCTTGTTTATACACAAATGTTTTATTTTTACTATTATTTGTTATGTGGTTGCGAATTATGTGGGTATGGATTGGTCAAGTATTGTCACAACTTATACATCCTTTGTACCCACAACCACCAACTGTTCACTTTCTACCTCAGTATCCTTTAATCACCCGCCACATTACGACGTCGTGTCGTAAATCACGCGTTTATTTCGTTTAACGTGTGCCGCATCATAGACTTTTTTCTACCATCCACCAGTGTTGAGCTCCAGATCGGGAGCCTGCCCTCGTGCTAGTTAGAAGCCCTAGCAATTTTCTTTTTACAGATATTAAGCATTTTAAAGAATGTAAATTTACTTATAATTGTCTTTCTACTTGCTTACAAGTGTGTATTAATTAGTATAGCAACACTTTATTTTTTTTTATAAGCGTTTCTTGAAAAAAAAATTTTTCTTACTAATTGATTTATTGAATTTTTTAAATGTTTTACAATATTTATTTGTATCATATCATCATTTTATTCTTACTAGTTATATGTAGGAATATGTATTTGAATGTACCAAATGCTATATTTTCATTCTTTACATATTTTATCTTTGTACCATACTTGTAAAAGACCTCCGGGCGTTAATTTGAATATAATAAATAAATACCATTTTACGATATTATTTATTTCAAAGATATTTGTACACCGTAATATACGTTTTTATGCATTTTCATTACCATACTCCTTGTCCACACTCGATGGTGAATAGGGCACTGCATTGACACACTAAATGCTATTTATATCGATCATCTGTCACATGATGGTAAGGTGATCTACCTTGAGCTTTAGGTGCCAGGCTAGGAACATGTAAATATTGGAGTGTAGAACCAACCATCTTTCTATTTAATATTTCATGGTACGTGAACATGCCAACACGACTACAAGGTTATTCGTACGTAGATTCGATTTTCTTATTATAATTTTTACCTGATATAAGCCATCGAGTCGAAAGCTTTTGACCAGGATTCTTGTTCTATTTCACACACATAACTGTATTCTTTAGATTGGACACAGAAAAAATACCGCTCTGTCACAACTTGATGCTAACTGATATTCACTCTACGAGTGAGTTTCCAACAACTAATTTGAATGGCCCCTAAAATATTTGGGTTTAAAATATTTTTTTTTACAATAAACCCTTGTGTGGCAAGGTTAATTGGATAGGATGCAAGACGCTAATCTTTCTTATTTTTTATTGATGAAGTTGCGTTTTTTGTAATCTTCAAGTTGACGTTTTCACACCGGATTTGGAAAGTAAAATTTGTATAAATATGCAGGATTTTAATATGAATAATATTTATCATTACTTTGCGTAGAATAATTACACCAGTGAAAGTAATGCCGAATCCTCAATAAATTTTCTCAGTTGAATAAGAAAGAGCGCGAAAATAGAACTTACAACAAGGAAGATAGAGACGCTGTTATGTGGCTGGTGTTTGTGTGAAAGAGAGAATTAACTCAATCAGTTTGTTATTTGCATTGAGCAAGAGTGCACGTTAGTAACATTGTCGATGTTTTTATGATTTTTATTGTTTCTATAACGGGCCTAAATTAAAGTATATTTTTTATGAATTATGAAAAGTATTTTTTTATCAGCATGTATAAACGTCTCAAATGTCTGCAATTCAGAATATTCCGTCTTTTGTTTGAGGTTACACGGTGTAACAGGACCGCGGGTAAAGGATTTTTTTAGCATCGAGTTAAAAGTACACAAATCAAGTTGAGTTAAATTAATGGGATCAGGTGTAATAATGAGAACTTCAATAAAAACTAATGTGTACTTAATCTTGCCAATCAACCTTTGAAATGTGGATTTTATTATGACTGAAGCTTACTAAAGGAATGCTAGAAACAGTAAAATGGCTTCTGAATATCTTGATTTTCGTTATCTGACGTCTCGCGTTGGTATTTAAACTACTTTTATATGAGGATATCCCTCGGGAAGAGAATTAAGGAGACCCTGTTTTAGAATTCTGCGCATCCTAACAGTCTTCAAAGGACCCACATGACACAATATTAATAAATATGTAGTACTGCCTAGTCACTATTTATTTATATATTTATATACATATACGTATACGCATGTTATACCTTTACAAAATTTTCATCGTTCTACTGAATCCCGTGAATAAATTAAGGTAGGCCAGGGTAAATTATTCAACCTAGCGTAATTAATTTGTTGAATAATGCGTATTTTGTAAAACTGGAGATTTTTTTAAATTGGTGATGTTTAACGTATGTGCACCGACATATTTTCCATAAATATCACATACTACGAATACCGAAACATGTGAAATGAATTTAGAAATATTAACTGTATTTTAAGAATCACAATGGATATTGTGGAGATGTGTTTTCATACGTAATTTTTTAAAACAAAATTGTAAAAAAATATTTCTTCACAAAAACGCGACATATTTGTATTTGACAATTTGTGACGATGTTCCATTTAAATTTTAAATTTCACAAAAAGAGATCAAATTTAACCGAATCGTAACCTATTAGGGGCGTGGCCAATGCAATCAACCATCTTCGAGGTAAAGCTGTAGAAATTTTTTTTAGAACAAAGTGCAAATCGATATATTTTAAATCTAAAACTTCGTCTTTCTTTGTAGTTTGGTTGTTTAAGTATTTTATTTATAAGTTTTACATTAAACTAGATATCTAAGTGTATTGACTGGTTTTGTAAAAGCGTAGGGAACATTTTTTTTAAAGCGCTTAAAAATACTGAGGAAGGGCTATTGTGTCATAAAAGTGAAACTGAAGTGGTGTTTAGTGAAAAAAACCATCACATTTTAACATGAATCCATATAAATTTGTCGTTTTTAGTTCGCCTATTCATAAAATAATTATTTCACCTCTTTTCATAAAATTTCGTTTATATTACATTCCAAAAAAATAATAAAAACAAATTAATACAGCCAACGATAACGCTCCCTATAACCTAAGCGGAAATCCTGTAATTTGACAATATACATAAAAAATGAAGATAAATAAAACACAAAAAAGGTCGTGAAATATTTTTGTGAGCCTCAATCAATTATTAAAATATTCCACGATTCCTCGTGTCAATTTGCAATTTGATGTATTCATAAAATTTTCAAGAATTATTTACAAAAAAAAATTCCCTCTCTTGTTGGGTATTTTTTTTAATGAACCTCACAATAAAATTTTACTTTTGAATATTAATTACCTATTTTCATTAAAATTTTACTTTTGAATTGCCAACCTAGATGGTATTTATTTAAACATTGTGTTTGTTTTATTATACAATTTTTTGAATTATACAAATTAATTATTATTGATTAAGTGAAGAATTTAAAAAAAAAAATAATACTTGCATTTCTAAAGTACAGGAAATTATTACATCCTAAATTTTATATCTCATTAAAGTCATTTTAAATTTGTGGCTTGGCTCTAAAAAGACCTATGTCGTAAATGCAACTTGACAAGACGATTTTTTTTTTTTTTTTTAATATTTTTTTTAGAAAAAGAAGTATTTGCGTTCTTATGATTTACCCAAATATTTAATTTTAAGGGCCATTTTCAACGAGCTGTAAATAACTAACTATTAGAAAATGGAAATAAAGTTGGAGTAGAGTGGGATTCGAACCACGGACCATAGGTCCTTGAGTCCGAGACACTAGCCACAGGACCACAACCCGATTCATTATGACGTTATTATTAACATTTTAAACTGAATTTCTATGAATTGTTTTATTAATTGTAAAAGTAAATTAATATCGGAACATGATTTTTTTTTTGTAGGAATAAAGGACGAGACGACTAAATAAAAAAAATGGAATAAAACTAACTGTATAATATTAATTGGAAGGACGAGACGACTAAATAAAAAAAATGGAATAAAACTAACTGTATAATATTAATTGGATTGAATTATTTTTGTCTCAAGGGGTTTTTGCAAAGTATTGCGGGGTATAAAGAAATAAACATAATATCGTTTTAAAGAGTTTAAATACAGAAATGTATTGTTATGGCTCAGGTTTTTTACCACGTCATTCCGGTGAGGCTATTAACTGTAAATTGGGACGTCTTAAAAGTAAAGGATTAAAAAAATAACTGGTAAAATGTCGCAATGGATACAGTCATGGGAAATAAAAGTACGCTGGCTGTTCATAAAGTAATTCTACAAAGGTTTGTTTTGGGAACATATTTGTTTTATCGAATAAAACATAATTTTTATTTTTTATGAACCATACGAAATAGCTGTGGAGAAAATTTATGAAAGAATCTTCCGCACGAAGATAACGTGTCCTAAAGAGGACTATTTTTGTCAAAATGTCACTCAAATATTCTTAAAACTTTTTTACAGCTTTTTAAGATAGATTTTCGTTACATTTATTATTTATTTTGAACTCCTTTTGTTTGAATCTGCTTGCGGTTCAAGGGTGCGGAAATATAAACAGCCAAATGTTTTTTAAGGGTTAAATTTATTTCCAATTGTTTATGTTATGTTGTTTACCTTCAGCTATTGGGAGCGCGAATAAAATAAAAATTTTATTTACTATCAGCCTGATAAAGAACATGAAAATAATTCGAATGGTAAATAATAACAATAAAAAATAAAGAATAATAACGGTTCCGTGGCGTGTTTTTAGCGTATTATTTTCATCAAACTTGTGCAGGACTGTTCTTTGTAAGCTCAACGAAAAACCAACAGTTGAAGCTCAAAGCTTTCGTACACACTCCTTACAGTTATAATTAACTTTCAACTATGTTAAAGGTAGCATTCACGAAACCTATATTCACGATGATAATTCGCTCGGTTTTTTGTAAAGAAATCAATATTTTAATATTCGGCAGAAGTTTTTCAATGAAAATTCAATACCTATTCGTTGAATTTCGACTGACTTATTTCATGCAAAATGCTTTTCGTTCCTTAATTAATTTTCATAATTTATTTATCAAGGTTGATGAATACAGAATTATTCATTTAAGTATCATATATTTATTTAATTATAAATTAAATTAGTAACATTTCAGTTTTAATATATTATAAATGTATATTTTTGATTTCAATGCTTTTTCTCTACAAAAAAGAGCCAAGCTCTTATGCTTGGGGAGGGACTTACATTGAATTTTCATTAATACCTGTATCAAACAAGCAAACAAACAAAAAACAAACCATCACGCCGTTTTCCCGTAGGGGTAGGCAGAGAGGATAAAACGCCATATCACTCTGTCTTTCCATATAGACCTCGGTTCCTCTAAATTCATACATTTTCTCATGCACTCACACTGATTATTCTTACTTTCGACAAGTCCATCTTCAAGTATTTGATGGACTTGATCGTGCCATGTCTTTCTTGGTCTTCGTCGTTTTCTGCATCCATCAACATTCGCATCGTAGATCCTTTTGGCCGTTCTTAGCTGTCCGTTCTCTCTACATGTCCAAACCAACGCAGCACCTCTTTCATGATTCTCCCGATAATGCATGTCTCAGCCTTACACAGTTCACGGATTTCGATATTTGTGCACCTATCATACATCGTTTTACCACACATTCACCTGAGGGATCGCATTTCGATAGCATTTAACCTACTTGCATCATCATTTTTCTAATTTCATACTTTGCTCCCGTACATTACAGTTGCCACTAGAACTCCATTGTGAACTGCTAGTTTTGCCTCCTGCGATAAACATTGAACAAAATTGAACTAGAACATAGAACTGTATCAATAGAATTGACATTTATTTATTTATTTACACTTTTTATCAAAAATACAATTTTACGTTCACTTTGCCCAGCTAACAAGGGTACATACCCCTTCCAAGCTAGGAAATTACATTCTAATAAATGATAATAGTTAACAAAAATAATAGAGAGCACAGACAAATAAAATATAAACTTACTCGTATGCACATTTTGATACATATACATTCACACATACACATTTTTTTTCAAATAGGGCTGTGGTCCTGTGGCTAATGTCTCGGACTCACGGACCAATGGTCCGTGGTTCGAATTCCCCACTCTACTCCAACTTTATTTCCATTTTTCTAATAGTAAGTCTTTTACAACTCGTTGAAAATGGCAGTAAAAATGAAATATTTGGATTAATCATAAAAACGCAAATATTTATTTTTCTTTTATTAAAAAAAAATAAAAAAATACATGTATATACACATATATACACATGTACATACACACAAACGTACATACACCCATGCGCACACATACATACATTCATAAAACATAGACAATTTATTTATAATACGAAAATTTATGCTTGCTATCTGTATTTATATATTTTAAAATAATTCTTTATTTTCATATTTTATTTTCGACATCCAGTAAAAATCTCCAATCCGTGGCATGCATCAACTTTTCTGACTCCCTACGACCAATGCCATGAAAGAGCGAGGTCAACACCTTCCGCAACTTGACAACACTCCCGTCTTTCCATGGTTCTGGCAAAAGGATATAGACCTTTTTGCCTACATAATAGTGTTGTCTCGATACCAGAACAGTGTTGGCCCCTTCACTTAGTAGCAGATCCCTATTAGAGTATCTTGTATTATGGTTGTGGTTGACGCTTGGGTAAATGTCTCTATTTATGTGTGTAACTACTATCGTTCTCAATATATACTGTTGAATAATATTCAGTACTCTGAATTCTTTGAAGAGCAAGTCACTTGGATACCGAAATGTTTTTTTAAAAAATTACCTGGATTAAAGATTTCTGTGCTATTGCTCCAGGTTCAAGGCTACAGATGCTTATAATATAAGTGCAATTGCTACAGGTACTAATAATATAATATTGACATAAGGGCTAAGGAATATAAACATAAACAAAACATATTTGAACTTTTATTATTAACTCAAATCATTTCCAAAAAGCTGTAAATAACTTGTGCTGGAAACATGGCAATCAAGTTATGTTAGAGTGGTATTTGAACTTTGGTCCTCTGATCCGTGGGTCCCCAGCATCATCGTCATATCCCTCCCCTATCCGCACACAATGGTGTATAGAGCTGCTGCATCAGTTTATCAGACGCAGCATATCTCGATCATCTGTTCCGTGAAGGCAGGGTGATCAGTTTGACACTTCTAGGGTGATATTCCAAACGCTCTCGTGGCCGTAGAAAACATGTTTATCTCGTGTGTTTTGTATTTAAACACACAAGATAAAAGAGTTTTCTTCGGCCACGAGAACGGTTCAGAATAGCGCCCCTGGGCCCCGATTACAATGGGAAGTTAATAGAGTTATCTTCGACTGTCTATAAAGAAAAATCGATGTTTGTGTACGAAAATGAGTATATTTGCATGAAAATTTAAAGTATTTTCGTCGGTAACTTATAATTAAACATGTTTAGAATAAAAACCTGTATGCCAATTCTGCTTTTCATACAGAAAACTTTGTAAATTAAATTGAAGATAAATGTTAACTTTCCATTGTGATCGGGGCCCTGGTGTCCAGAAGAGGTGAATTATTTTTTCAAAAGAAAAAGCTTTTGATGTTTTTTTATTTATATATTTGGAACACCGGACCATAACCCATCTCCAAACATCATTGATAGGAAACGCGGTCTTACTTTTTTTCATAGAAACGTCTTCTCGTATTTTCTGCCTGGATTATGTCACTAGAACAATGATTTATTTTACGCGCTATAGATATTTACCATTGCTGTACCTCTATTGTTTTATTTGTTTGATGAATTATTGTTTATTATGTGAGCTAGGAAGACCCAAAAACCAAAAAAAACACCTTATTTTATCTGCCGACTTCAGACGTACGGTATACAATTTTGAAAATCGAAAAGAGTACCGACACAGAAATAATCATTTTAATACTCTTTATTAAAAAAATAATTAAAACGGCAAAATTGGTCTGACGTGCAATTGTCTTTTTTGTACAGTATCGGGTAGGCATTTGCGAGAGAGTGTCAAAAAAACAATATTCTAATGCCCATTCATTAAAATTGTCTGGCATCCCATATCCTCTTAAACCGTTTTTAAGCAATTATTTCGTGTCCACCTTGCAAGATACCGAACCAGGAATATTAAGCATGGCAGGCGAACGCTAACCTCTCTAATTTACGAGACGGACTTTTCTGAAATACAGATTCAAATCACTACATACTCAGAGATAAATACGAATATCAATATTTGTTTTAATGCAAACATAACGGAAGATAATGTTCTAATATATTTGAGACTACATAGAACACTACAATGACATCAATTTATAGAACCATGGGGAACAACTGAATAAATATTATTGCCTATTATTCGTGTGTGCTGAATATACATACTAAGCATAAGGAAGATTATTGTGTTCTTGACTTGTAGAATTGAGATTTAATACAGGGGTCTTCTAACTATGGCCCGTGAGCCGAAGTCGGCCCGCGAGCAGCTTGAATTTTACACTTAACTAAAACCCGTCTGATAATCCATGCGTCTGCAATGAGAATTTAGGCGAAAATGCACCGTCTATTTTTGTTGATTTTTTAAGTACTTATTAATAAACTATGTTTTACGAGAAATATGTGAGTACGCGATCTTGAAAAAAACTAGTATATTATCTAAATAAACAATAAAGTTTTTTTTAGGCTGTCCGGTGTCAAGTTGTCAAGAATGTTTTTTTTTAAATATCGTTGAAAATAGTACCTACGTAAAAGCGCTTTATTTTGAAATAAAGAAAAAACTGAATAGTTTCCGGTGGTGAACCAATATAATTTGTGTTGTTTATAAAAAAAACTCGATTATAAGCAGTTATAAGTTAAGTTATAAGGATAAACATTTTTGGTAAATTTTACTTAAAAAGAAAACAAAGTGGTTGGCTAGAAGTTATTGCTTTCAGCAATAAGTCCGCCAAAGTGCGCTCATTCTTGTATAGGAAGTTTTAATATTGCAGATAAATAAAACATAAATTCCCGCATTGGCTCGTATAGGATCTTTGCGTTAATTCATGTATCTCGCGAAAGAACATACGTGATGATGATAAAAATAATAAAAAATACATCAATATCATAATATGCAATACTACGATAAAACCATTTAATAATACTAATCGTGGAAACATACCTAGGGCAGTAAACATACATAGTATACCCAGTTATGTATTACAAATATTCACTAATATTTTTGTATATTAAAAACGCTTTTTACCCACAATTACTTCCTTTATTGTTTTGGTAGCTTATAGCCATGCTTATGGGGCCCCTTTGAAATAATTATTTGTTTGCCTAAGAAATGTTGAGTTTACTTTTATTTCTGGTGTTGTAAAAGCTTATAATATGGCTCATAGACTGAAAAGTTTAGAACTCCTGATTTAAAGCGCTTTTACTAACACAAACGGGATGATACTCTAACACGAAACAATGAAGGCATGCATAATGTAAATGTATTGTAATATTCAATACAGCCTAGTGCAAACATTGTATATAGCTTGTATGGGGGTATGTTTATTATGTAGGAGTTGCCTTTGTGGGCGCTCTTTGAATTCTAACTCAAAGCTCTTGCGGGAGTAAACTATGCTAGCAGTTGCTGCTTGTCACGCGTTACCGCCCTTGTGGCTTCTGACGTCATTTGTCGTAAGTAGCAAGCGCGAATAGTAAACCTTTAACGACTTCCTAATACTGATGTTTTTAAAGGTTATTATATTGTATGTCTTTACCCTTCTTGCTGGCGTTTCTAACAGTGTTGCTGCGTCCACCAGCCAAGCTAATACTGAACCAGCGAAAGGAAAAACGGCACACGGCATTTAAATCCAGAAACAACTTAAGCGGCTTCAAAAATGTAGTTAAAATCTTATTACTTTGAGTTACAAAGAATAATGAAATTTGAATCTGAAAGTTTGAGAGGAGGAAGAAACAGTTATGCATAAACAATTATTATTATGCCCTCATCTGCATTGATGGTGCATAAGGCACCGCATTGGTACACCTTAGTGCAGCATCTTCTTCTTCTTCCACTCCTTGACTATGCAGATGAATGTTATCCAGATGCTAACTCTGAATAGCTTGATAAGTTTGAACGATTGCAGAATGTTTGTATACGTTATATCTTAGATCTTCGCAAATTTGACCACATAACCGAACATAACCACATAACACTGGCTCAGTATCAGGCATAGAAAAAAAATTCACATTCTATCACTTTTTCACAATATTTTAAATAATCCCACTTCGCCTGTATATCTGAGAGATGTCTTCCAACCTCTATTACAACACGGACTATCACTTCGTTCCAGTAATGAGATAACCTTTTTAATACACTTTCATCGCTTTTTCTTTCCTCCTCTTCCACAGTAGTAGCTGCTTGATTGTGTAATGATCTACTTACTAATTTAAGAGACGCCCCTTCTTTATTTACATTTTAGTCAAGATTTAAATGTCACTCTATAAATATTTAAGTTGTTCCTTTATCCCTCTTCATAGTATATTGTTAATGACTATCACTCCCTCTCACTTCTGTTCAATGTACTTCATAGTCCTAACGCTCCTATGTACCTGCGTGAAAAATTTCAACGCTTATCAGTTCATGGTTTACTTCTTCGTTCTAATTCTCAAGGCACTCTCTTAATACCCATCCACAATTCCTCTTTCTTCTCTAACTCATATAGTGTCCATGCGGCTCGACTGTGGAATCATCTCCCATCCACCATCAAAGATGTTACTACATTATCTCTGTTTAAATCACGTCTGAAGAAACATCTCTTTTATCTTCCTTAATCTCTCCTCCTTTCCTTTTTCCTCTTTCCTCTTTTTTCATTTTTCCCATTATGTAATACTTTTGATTTAAGGTAATTTATAAACAAATACGTCTATTTCTATTTTTATATGTCTTTAGTTTTTTAATCTTTTTTTCTATTTAATATGTTCTGTAACTTGAATTATAAAAATAAAACTTTTATTTTATCGGTTAGTTGGAAGAATATGCCATTTGGCAATAAGTCTGCTAATGTTCAAATAACATTGTGTACAAAAAGTTAAATA
The DNA here is from genome assembly GCF_059751315.1 of Micrasema longulum. Taxonomy (NCBI): domain Eukaryota; kingdom Metazoa; phylum Arthropoda; class Insecta; order Trichoptera; family Brachycentridae; genus Micrasema; species Micrasema longulum. The sequence continues at coordinate 161,271 of NW_028277412.1, forward strand.
AATAAATGTCTTAGATTTTTTTCTTTTTTTAACTTAATCTTTGTTAATTTTGTATAAAATCATAAGATTCAATATGTCCATGTACTTGTTACTTTCTTAAACTGAACGGTTTGGGTCGGTAGAAAAAATTGCTTGAAGGCAATTTGCCCGCCCTTATATGTATATATATTGTAAAAGTATATTAAGTGAAAAAAAAATGCAGCATATTTCGTTCATCTGTTACAACACCAATATATCAATCTGACGGTTTATGATCTATTTCAAAAGACTGTGAAATATTGTAGCGTAAAAGCACCTCCTAAATTAACATTTAAGCTAAAAAAAAACGTATTCATTAAATTAATAATGAGTTATTTAAAGTGTAAATGAGTTTTCAAACAAAGAACACGATCTTACCTGTAACATAGAAAAGTTTATTTGTATATGTGTGGGTGCGTGACAACAATTTATGGATAAATTTAGCTCTTCAAAAATTATTTCTAAGATCAATAAGCTTATAAAAAGTTAATTTAGTTTGTTTTATAACATCTGCAGTGTTGTAGATATCGCTCTACGAAAACCTGATTACTTTGGATATTAAGGTATGAGAAATCACGTATCACAAGGAACATAAGGGCTAATCTTACTAGTTTAATGACGTCGACGTTGCGACGCTCCTTCGTGGATACAGCTTAGTACTAAAATAATCGTTAAACTTACATTCTGCTATGTATAAATCCACATAGATTTTAATTGCGATTACGCTTCTACGTGAATTGCAAAATGATCTAAACAAAATTCATAACACATTTAAATTTTATCTTATGAAAAAAAATGTCATACATACGCAAGATAATTTTAATAAAAATGGATTAATTCGTATTTTTATTATTCTTCAATGTACAACGCTTATTAGACCATGGCTTAACTTTTTCTTCACATTCTAAGAGCACCCTCTTAATTTCAAACTCATGTAGCGTCCATGATTCCTCATTATTTTCAAACTCATAAAGCGTCCATGCGGCTCGACTGTGGAATCATCCCCCAACCACTACCAAAGATATTCTACAGCAACTTTGTTAAAATCACGTTTGACGAAACATTCCACATCTTTTCCTTAAATTTTATTTAATATTCTAAACTCTCCTTTTCCTTTTGAAGACTTGTATCGATAATAATTTATTCATATAAAAATATTTCTAGTTCTGTAACTAGCTATTGTATTTATATTTTTTTACGTAAAAAAATCAGCTCTTTAATTTCAGAAAGATTAACAGTGAAAGTATATTATTTCACATACCCGAAACCGTTTTAAAGATTGGAGGTCTTCCTATCGGTTTTATTCATACAATAAGTTATGTTTTTTTTTTTAATAAACGAGATACTCTTTAAAACTTTTATAAATATTAAGATATGAATGAATTGAAAGAATAAAGATGCTCAAATATAAACTTAAACCAAACAATGACAGGTCATGCCTTAAAAATGCCTAGACTTTTCTACTCGCCTCTTAAAAATGTTCTCAATCTTAGTAGAAATGTATCATAAAAGAAACCATTTAATAAATTTTATCATCTATAAATAATACACAGACGATCCACCCCATAATGATAATATTTATGTGTTCCTTTTTTACTATCCATAACTTTTCCCCTCTTGTGGAAAAGACGAGAAAAACTGATCGAGGATTCAAAGAAAACGTTTTATTTTTTATTGTGCAAAAGCCAATTCGATTTACTCAAAGGAGTAGTTATAGCTTAAGGTCGTCGTACTTTCTATCAGAATCTGGACGTGAGTTAAATATAAGAAATTCTTTTGAAGAAAAATATTGTAAAAGGAATAACGACGTGGTCTGAGATTTACAAAATAAAGAACTACAACAAATCGAATAGCGAATGAAAAGTTTCAGCTTGAATATCTTATATAACAAACCGACAACTTTTTGCCTTACTAACTGCATCAAATATAACTAAGCAAATATTGCGTAGCCGTTGAAAAAAGACTGCAAATCACGAGACACACGAAAACATTCGTTTGAGAGAGATAAATACATATTTCCTTAATGTTTATTTTTCTGTAACTTCTTACCATAGCAACGACACTAGCTGTCAGTGTATTATTTATCGTTGTAAAAAATGTACGTTGAAAATATTACTAACTATCTTTTACCCGCGGGTTCGTTCGCATAGTATAGGAGAAATTAGCCAGGTTATAAATTGCTTTAGTCTTTTAGCAATTCACGCTCATTTACTTAATTCAGTGAAAACCAAATACCGTCTATATAACGCCTGCTTAACACCTACTTTCTTCTACGGATGCAAATCGTGGCTCCTTACTAGGGCCCAAAACAGCAAAATTCTGAGTTTCGAGAATAGATACATCAGAAGAATCTTGGGTGTGCGGTAGTTTGACTTTGTGAGGATTGAAGTAATAAGAAAACGGACGGAAAAAACTTCAATGGCAACTGTCATCAAGCGGAGGCGACACGATTGGCTTGGCCATGTGATGCAAATTCCTCCTGAGAGCCTTAACCACGCTTGCCTACTTTACAAGGCATCAGGTTCTCGACGTCCTAGACGTTCACTGCTGACTATTCGTCAGCAGTTTATGTCAGATCTTCGGGACGAGAACCTGACTTGGGAGGACGCACAGGAGCTGGCAGCCAATAGAGCTGCATAGAGGCTATTTGTGGACACCGTGTGCTCCAACTAACGAGCGGACATGAAATGATGATAATTATGTTTAGCAATAAGAATTATCCTTATGGAATTACATACTTTTTCGGGATAGAAAGTAACCTGATCGATTACCGTCCATCAATTATCGTTATGAATAAGTATGACAATTCGTTATTTTATGGCAACAAAGCATCGTTATTCTGTTTACACATTATATATGGGCGTAATATTTGTGTGTGCATGTAAACAAACCTGTCACAGTAAATTTCAGTTTCTTTGCGTTTTACCGAAATATTCTAACTATAAACTCTCAAAACATAAAACTAAGTTAAAATAAACAATGAAAAGTAAAAATCTAAGGTATTAAAGTGCAAAATCAGATATAAACTTGAGTTTAAAAAAGTGCTAAGAGCAAAAAATATTATTGTGACCAAAACTACTAGTGAAAAGTAGTATCACTGTGATTGGTTTAAATTAAACTATACAACCAATCCCTAGTCAGAACCTTTGAGTTGGACTTTAAACTCAAAACTCGTACTCTGAATACCTACTTATTTATTTCACATATTCTTACAATGACTAGCAACGCTCGCAGCACACGGCGGCAAGAGAGCTCAGAGGCAAACCCATCTAACTTTAATGAGACTTTAATTATTTTCAAAAGAGAAATTTTAGGTGAAATTAAAAAAGTGTTTAATGAAATCAAAGAGATTAAATGCAGTATCGAATATTGCCACAGTAAAATGGAAGAATTAACCAACAAAGTATCTACTCTAGATGATAAATGTAGAGATGTAGACATGGTTAAGGATAGAGTTACATTGTTGGAGAGCACAATATTAAATATGCAATTAAAACTGAATAAAAGCGAACAAAGAAGTTTAAGTGAAAACGTCGAGATAATTGGTATTCCAGAGAAAAAAAGTGAACAACTCCCAAATCTAATCCAGACATTAGGAGATCATTATGGAATTAAACTGGCCCCATCAGATATTAACTTCGTCACCAGAATTCGTGTTAAAGAACTGCCTAAAAACAAACCTCATTTTACAAGACCCATTATTGTTGAATTTGCATCGCAGAAAACCAGAGACCAAATACATATTAGCAGCGGCTAAAATGAAGAAAGATTTGACCTCTGGCGATTTGAATCTTCCAGGGAACATCAAAATTTTCACCAACGAACACCTAACTTCAGTAACCCGTGCCCTCTTCAACCAAGTCCGTAGTTTGTCTAAAGAAAAGAATTTTAAGTTCGTCTGGGTTAAAAATGGACAAGTATTCATTCGTAGAAGTGAAAATAGCCCAATTGTTCCAGTGATGGGTCATTCCGAGCTGCAAAATATTTTTTTATAATGATCTCATATCACTTTTTTATTAAATTGATTTTTCTTTTGTTACTTTATAGATATTGCATACATTGTAGTCTTAAGTTAGATAAAATTACAGGGCCAAAGCTCAAATAAGTATATATTATCAAAATGTTACTGGTCTGCGCTCAAAAACTCATAATTTTTATCTTAGTATAACCTCCAATGATTATGACTTTATATTTATAACTGAAACATGGCTACTTCCAAGTATACATAGTTCCGAACTATTTGATGACCGCTACCATGTTTATCGTTACGATAGAAATAGTTCTAGACGTGGGGATGGGGTGATGATTGGAGCAAAGAAGGAATTTAAAGTTTACCACCAACAAAACTGGGAATCCTCAACCGAAAACATTTGGCTGACGTTAACAGGTAACAATAACGTTAAAATTAATTTATGTTGTATTTATATACCACCAGGAAACAATCATACACCCCATATTCACAATTTTCTCGATAAACTAAGCGAGCTCAGAACTATGAAACCCAACGAAGAATTTCTCGTATTAGGTGATTTTAACCTACCCCAAGCTTCGTGGCATAAGAATACAGATGGAACAATGTTTTTGTCTAACAGTGTTCAATCGACCAATGTTTTGAAACTCTCTGATACATTATCATTTACCGGACTCTCCCAATATTGCTCGATACCGAATAGTAACAACAAATATCTTGATCTTGCCATAAGCTCTGTTAGGCTAGTAATGACTAAACCTACTCAGCCCTTAATACCGGAATGTCGTCATCACGACGCATTACATATTAATTTAGAACAGTTACCTTATATCCCAATGCAAAGGCAATCCCGTTCCATTCTATTGTTCAGAAAAGCCGATTATAGTAAAATAAATTATTGCCTGAGTAACATTAACTGGGAAAGGGAACTATCTAACTTTCCAACAAACACAGCAGTACATATATTTTATGAGAAAGTGAAAAACGTTATCTCCACCAATGTCCCCACAAGAGAGTGTAGTCAAAATAATTCTTACCCAATTTGGTACAGCCCTGCTTTAATTAAACTAACCAAAGAGAAAATCAAAATGTTTAAAAAATGGAAAAAATTCAACAATCCTCTCGATAAAATTGATTTTGGTATATTACGCGCAAGACAAAAACGAATGACTAAATTTTGTTTCAAAAGTTTTGTTAATAATTCTGAACAAAAAATTAAACAAAACCCAAAGTTATTTTGGAATTTCGTCAAAAGTAAGCGTAAAAATCAAGGTTTACCACAATCAACGATATTCGGGGACACAAAAGCAGATAATCCTAAAGAAGTCTGTGAGATGCTTTCGCAATACTTTGCATCCTCATTCAACTATTATACTCATCCACAAACACCTAATATGAGTGTACAAAAAGATGATCGTGTTAATATTTCTAGTGTTCCTATGTCTCTAAATATGATTGTTAATATTATTAAGAATCTCTCTAATAGCTCAAGTGGAGGAAGTGACAATATTCCATCATATTTTATCAAAATGTGTTGTCATGAAATTGCCAAACCCCTGTTACTAATATTTAAAATATCACTAAGTGAGGGAGTATTTCCTGACATATGGAAACGTGCCCTCATTACCCCGATATACAAATCTGGCTCCAAAAATGATGTGAAAAACTACCGCCCGATATCAAAACTGTGTGTCATGAGTAAGATTTTTGAAAAAATTATTTACAATCAACTATACAATGCTGTCCAGAGCATAATTATTGAAAATCAACACGGTTTTGTCAAATTTAAATCTGTCACATCCAACCTAACATTATTTTTAGAATACGTTTCAAAGGTTATGGACGAAAGGGTTCAAATAGATGTAGTCTACACTGATTATTCCAAAGCCTTTGACACCGTTGTACACAACATACTCCTTACTAAACTATGGAGTTTGGGTATTCATGGTGATCTGTACAGGTGGCTCGTTTCCTACTTAAGTAATAGACTTCAATCAGTGGCCATTAACGGGTTTATCTCAAACGACGTAAGCGTGCCCTCAGGTGTTCCCCAAGGATCGCACTTGGGGCCGTTACTTTTTATCATCTTCATCAATGACATCAGTAAATGTTTTAAATTTGTCAAATTTTTACTTTTTGCAGACGACATGAAAATTTATTTTGAAATCAATTCACATCAAGATTGCTCTAATTTTCAAGAAGATCTTATTAGGCTAAATGAATACTGCAAACTAAATCACCTTAAACTAAATACTAATAAATGTTATGTAATGACCTTCACTAGAAATAAAATAAAAACTAATTTTAACTACACAATTGATATCAATATCCTCTCTAGAGTAAACGAAATTCGCGATCTTGGAATTATACTTGATTCTAAATTAACTTTTGAAGCTCACATTAATGCAATCGTTAAAAAAGCTTATCAAATGTTGGGTTTCCTAATTCGCATAGGCAATGACTTTAGTAATATACAAACCATTAGACTGTTGTACTGTACATATGTAAGAAGTCAGTTAGAATTTGCGTCACCTGCCTGGAACCCTCATTATAAAAAATACATTCATCAAATTGAATCTATTCAATCAAAATTTATATCATACTGCAGATTTAAATTAAGGGTTTCAGAAAATGAAACCAATGAATTTCTCACTCTTCTTACCTAAAACCACTGAAAACCCGTAAAAACGTAGCTGACCTTGTATATCTGTACAAAATTATGAATAATCAGGTTTACTGTCCACAGCTCCTATCCCTAATTGGTTTTAGGATCCCTGTAGCGCAGACCAGAAACAAAAACCAATTTCATATTTTTAAATATAAAACTAATGCTTGCCAAAATTCTTATATATGTAGAACTTGCAATCTGTATAACAATAAATTTAACCATATTGATATTAATAATATAACATGCAACAATTTTAGAAAAGTAATTGAAAATCAATTTATGTTTCACTAATTTTTTTTATTTTTTATTTTTTTAAAAATATGTTTTTTAATATTCTCTTATATAATATCTTATTTAACCGAAATACCTACCTGTGCAGTTACATTGTGTATGGATATGTACATGTGCATGTGTATGTGAGTTTGATATTTGGTTAATTATTATAAAAACTTTATTTTATTTTAGTTTTTGAGTTTTTTATTTTATTTTTTATAATTATTATTTTCTTCAATTAAGTTGTTCTTCTTATAAGGCTCAATAATTATCGCAAATGTTATACTCGCTGCATATGTATGTATACTTATTATTATGTTATCCGCACTGTAAAATGTACATACATATCTAAATTTAATATCTATTCTTAACTTCTTATTAGTAATATTTATCTTTTAGCTTACGAGAAGGCCTGTAATTGGATCTTAATATATAATTTAACCTACTCTGTAATTAATAAATATTGTAATCTGTTGGCTTTCCAAAATAAAATAAAATAAAAAATAAAAAATAAAAATAAAAAATCCAAAATCCTACTACGAAACCAAAACGAAAAGCGAACCAAACTAACCATTGATGAAACAAGTCAATTAGACAAATTAAAAAAATGAATTTTAAATGTATTCATTTTGACATCCCCTGCCTGCTCATTTTCAAATAATTTACAATTTCTTGTAATTTTATTCATTGGGGATGAAAAACAAAAGTCAGTGCAAAACTAGCTTCTGACGTCACTGCGACCTGGGTAGATCTGTTGTGACGGGTCCCCGTCAATTTGTTCTCACCCCCTAAGCCAAGGTATTTAAAGTGCCAAGCTGATGAGGACCTTGCCCAAGACTTAAAGTAACGAGCTACAAGGTTTAGGTAGGAAAAATAACTACTTTAGTTTCCAGGTTTTTTCAGGTTTCCAAGAGTCCACTGAGGACTGCCAGGGTTTTCGAAAATACCCGCGTAATGAGAACTCTTTACAACTCCTTGGTGCAAAGAAACTCGAGAGTGACTTGATGATTTGGGGGCCACGTGAATTGAAGTACTCTCTTATGATAGAAAAAGTTGTTTCTGAGATTTCTCTACACGAGAGAGTGCGGGTATTATCCTTGGCTCTACCCGACCGAGTTTCTCCTGGGTATACTTGGCAAACAACAATTTAGAGACTAGAAGAAATGTGTATTAGACTACACATATTTATCTATTGTTGGTTTGTATGTTCGTGATAATTACCCAAGACAGCGTCAGCATAGAATGTTTCATATTCCGAAATACAGGATTGACCTGCCTGTTGGAAGAACTACCGTTTATGCTGAACAACATCGCTCTGGATGTTGATCTGTTCCATATATCCAAAGGAGTTTTCCGGAGCAGAATTTTCCTACTATTTGACAAGGGTTTCTTTTATGTTTTTAATATTTACGTCTTGAATTCAAGTTTGTAATAAACATATGTGTTTTTAAAAAAAAAAAATGAATTCAATTGAATTAAAAGCATCATATTTATATATATATGTGTTTCATTATCTCCATTGTAGTACTTACATCTAGACTTTACAAAAAGGTTCATTGTAGTAAGGTGTTAATTCAATCTGCAGTGCCCTGTAAGGGCCCTAGTCATCATCTTTAACAGCACGCGTTGGTCCACTGCGGGACATAGGCCTCGCCCTGTCTCCTCCACTCATCATGGTTTTGTGTCGTCCTTATAAAATGTCTCTAGACAACCTTTCAAATATCATCCGACCTCATTGGTAGGTGTCTTTGGGGCCACGTATTCCTAGGCATTCACTCGAGAACATGCTTTGTTCACCTATGATGATGATGAGATGGAGATTTTTTTATCTGCAAACGTTTGGATGAATACGAAATCTTGGAATTCAAAAAACTGGTCCAAGAATAAATAGGAATTGGAAATTGGTAAATTGTTTTCACGTTGCCTGTTATGTGAAATAATTCAATAAGAATAATCTATTCAAAGCAATAAAGGTTTCAGCTCTTTAACTTCAATTAAATCAACAGATGGAAAAATCGAAGTCAAAAATATCAACAAAAAAAAATGTTCAAACATAGACAAAATGGTGAATGTTGCACTGTGGTCAATTGAACTAGCCAATGACAGGTCATTAGCTCTGTAAATGCTTACACTTTTATACCCCCTTCTTTAGCTCTGTTGTAATTTGTAAACCACATATTTTTTTATAAAATCGATGGCATATAACATATCCTATTAGGCACTTACGTGATATATTTAATATCCATTCAGGTCAGTACACTCGCAGAGCAACGAGTAAAACGCGAAAAGCGAACAGCGATTCGTTAGCGTGGAATTCAATTTGGCATCGTTATTCGGTTTCACCATTAGTCGTGTAAGCGTCATCCAGCGAATTGAGTTTTCCTGCTAGACTAGTCGCGTTCGTTAGGTAAATGCGCAATGTGCTATGTACCCCTAGAGCCCATTTCATATGTATCGTCCAAATCCACACGACACGGTAAAATTAGGGTGGATTCATATTTTTTTTAAAAATATAGAAAAAAATCATCATCATTCCAGCTCACTAGTTAGAGAAAATGGTGACCACAAAGTTTCTCCAAACATCTCTGTCGGTCACCAGCTCATGTGAATCCTGCTAAGTCAGGTTCGCGTCCCGTAGTTCTGACACGAACTGCCGACAAACAGTCAGCAGTGGACGCCTAGGACGTCGAGAACCTGTTGCCTTGTAAAGTAGGCAAGCGTGGTTAAGGCGGAAGGAGGAATTCTCATCATATGACTAAGCCAACCGTATTGCCTCCGCTTGATGACAGTTGTCGCCGAAGTTTGTTTCGTCCGTCCATTATCTTATTACTTCATTCCTAACAAAATCCGCACACCCAAGATTCTTCTGAGACATCAATTTTTGGAACTCAGTTGCTGTTTTGGGCCATGTGAGGAGCCACGATTCGCATCCGTAGTATAAAATAGGTGTTATGCAGACGTTATTTATGCAGCATTTGGTTTTCACTGATAAATAAAATTGTAATCAAAGTAACGACGCTGAGGGATAGGGTCAGAAATACTGTCATACGTGAAGCCTGCAATATAGAAGACATTTATTTTTTTATTTATTTAAACGTCTTTTAGGCTTTTACGTGTTTTACATACATGACAGACATGTATTTTACACAGAAGTAGCAAAAAATGTTAATGATTTTAAACGGAAAAAGAAAAATATTTATGATGTCATATTTACATATTAGTATAAAAGTGGAAAGAACAGAAGTGTCTTTTTAAATAAAAAGACAGAAATGAATTTTATACAAAAAAAGAAGCAAAAAAATAAAAACGAATTAAAAAGTGTAAGAAAAAAAAATAAAATAATAATAATCATCAATACATATTACTAGACAATATATGGGGATACATAATAATACATACATATATTGCTGTGGAGAACAGGAGTACATTTTTTCGTATAGGTTATATTAAAATAATCTTAAAGTAAAAAGAAGTTAGAAAATACTAATTAAGAATACAGATTTAAGTCAATAAACGGTAAACAATTGAAATCAACAAAGTATCATTTAGGTATTACAATTTGAAGATAGTAAGTTGATATACTGCTTTTAAAATTCAAAAGTTTTTTATTAAATATATCTACGTCATTTGCGTATTCATTTGCTAATGTATGAATATGTATGTAAGATATTGTGAGATGAGGCAGAAAAGGGAAGATTCTGGAATGGCCACGTGGAGCGAATGGATACCAACAGACTTTCATAGGCGATAGCAAACACCATGCAAGAGGGCAGTCCCCAACTTGGAAGACCTTCAATGAGATGGCGAGACAGTTGGAGTTCGGTGTCGCAAGAGACCTCTTTGTAATAAACAGATCCCCGGATCTACTACCAGATGAAGAAGAAGAAAAAAAAAATCTTTTATCATAATTTCTCTTTCTACACTCAAAGGTGCATAGGGAACTGCATTGGTAGGTCAAATTGAGTGTATTTCGGTGACCTGTTACGTTAATATATGATGATCAGTCTTAGGCTTTAGCTGCCAGTCCTGTAAGTAAAATTCAAATGTGTAGAAACTTCACGAAGACCAAAATTTCACGTCTTTACCGCCTGGAACGGAAATTTGTTTTAATGACTAAATGTTTCATCTCAGCAAAGCCACGATATGTAACAATTATTCCAAGCATTGTTTTTTTTTTTTTTTTTAATTTGCCTTGTTATTTTTTTAATTTTAATATTGTAGGTATTATATATGAATATGAGTTATTTTATTTTACTTCATATTTGGTCGTTCATACACGGGCACAGCCTAAAAAGCCATAATATGTTAGTAAATTGAGAACGGTAGTGGTTACACACATAAAGAGAGACATTTACCCAAGCGTCAACCACAACCATAATACAAGATACTCTAATAGGGATCTGATACTAAGTGAAGGGGTCAACACTGTTCTGGCATCGAGACAATACTATAACGTAGGCAAAAAGGTCCATAACCTTTTGCCAGAATCGTGGAAAGACGGGAGTGTTGTCAAGTTACGGAAGGTGTTGACCTCGCTCTTTCATGACATTGGTCGTAGGGAGTCAGAAAAGTTGATGCATGCCACGGTCATGTCCACGGATGTCAAAAATAAAATATAAAAAATAAGGAATAATTAAAAAAAAATATATTTATAGATGACAACCATGAAGTTTCGCATAAATAAATTGTCTATGTTTTTATGAATGTATGTATGTGTATGCGCATGGGTGTATGTACGTGTGTGTGTATGTACATGTGTATATATGTGTATATTTATATATATGTGTGTATATATGTGTATGTCTGTATGTATATGAATCAAAATGTGTATCCGAATAAGTTTATATTTTGTTTGTCTGTGCTCTATATTAATTTGTTAACTATTATTATATATTAAAATGTAATTGCCTAGCTTGGAACGGGGTATGTACCCTTGTTAGCTGGGCAAAGTGAACATGGAATTGTATTTTGATAAAGAGTGTGAATAAATAAATAAATAAATAAATATGTATGGTGGGAAAACGAATTCTTACGCGGATGCGAGGCGAGAAATTGCGGGAGCGAAGCTCTTGGCTTCTACAATATTATTTAGCGGTTTGGACTATATTTTATTTTTAATAAAATAAGTAAATATCCTCGACATGCGATATGCAGTGTCAATCGGTCACAACCCCAACGAACAAGATGGATTAGGAATGGATGCCACTAACCTGGTCAATTGCGAGCGGCACCAACACTTGGACAGGCCTTTGATCTGGAGCTGAACATTGGTGGTTGGTCGAAAAATATCAATGATGCGGCACACGTTCAACAAAATAAACGCGCGATTCACTACACGTGGTCTTATTGTGGCGGATGATCAAAGCATATTGAGGTGGAAAGTGAACAGTGGCTGTGGGTAAAAGGATGTTGAAGTTATGACCGTAAACATTGTTAACAATGCATACCCACATAATTCGCAATCAATGTATACAAATGTAATTTGAAGAAAAAAAAAACCATTCAAATATTTTTTTTATTTTCATGTATGGTGTCGATAAATTATTAGACACGATTTTAGTTTTATTAGTCTCAAACGCATACAAACTAGTGTATGTTTAAACACTACCTCATTATTGAAGTAAAGCTAACTATCACAGATAGCTTTAGATGTGTAAGTTTTCAGCTCGATACTAAATGTAATTATAAATGCTTGTTAGTGTTAAAGTACTCGTGCATAATATTATAATTCAAACGGGAATCTTCAGACTAGGGTGAGGATACTTGTTAAAGGGTGAAAGCTCCAATTTATAAAATTGGAAACTAAAACTGGTGGAAATGTACCGAATATTTTAAATAAATAAGTACATAAAAAATCAAGATTTTACCCCACAGTTAAGTTTAAAATAAATTATTCACAAAAATTAAATTGTATTTCTATGAGTTAGACAAATATTCTAGTATAGTAATGAATGAGTACAAAATCAATGAAAAATTTGAACAATGGGTAAATATCACTTTTTTATACAATTTAAAATATTTATTTTGTACTTATTAGTAGCATAAAAATACTTTGAAATTTCCACGAAAATGGTTCATTGCATTGACTAGGCCCCTATACGTCCCGATTCGGTAAAATTTTAAACTTGGTTTGTGACCATTTACATTTAAATAGAACGTCGTCACGAATTGACGTCACAACTTTCAAGACATGTCGCATTTTTGTAAATAAATTCATTTCATAAATTATGTATAATTTTTTTTTTATTATTTCTTAAGGAAAAACAACAGTTGCAACTCCCGCTTACTATTTAATTATGCTTACGCTTACACACACCTGAACACTTACTCCTACACATACACACATAAACACACCCTTTTTTTGTACCACAATTTAAAATGAAGGTATGATTTTTATTTAGAAACTTCGCTGGTCTGCCTTTAAACCGTATCTTTTTCATGTTATTATTTCACTGTTGACTGTTTGTTTCTTTAAAATAAATAAATAAAATCACCAAAATATTCTGGCGCAATCATAACTCAATCATCCAATAATACTTCACGGAACTCGCAAACAGCAAAAAAATATTTTAATTCCTTACCCTTTCTCGTCCCATATTCCAGAATATAAGACAAAAAGGTGCCAAAATAACAGACGTTTTATTTTGACTTTTGGCTTAAAGACCTTAGAAATATTATTAAGAGAATCTTCGTATTTTGAAGACGTTGGGATAACGTCAAAAGTAGGAATAACAAAAAGTACTTACAGCAGCCGTGAACTGCCGTGGAATAAACATTAAATCATTTTTTTCAATAGAATCCTGAAAATTTATTCATAAATAAGCCACTGATGTTATCGTAGAAAAATAACTAAAACTTGAAAAAAAAAATTGGTTAACACAGACATAATACGAGAATATCAAAACAATTTTCACTTACAATATTCTAAAACGAGACAAGGGCAGTCAAGACTAATAAATCAGGGACTCAAATTTTACAATAAACTATTAGAAAAAAACTAAACAATACTCGGACAACCTTTACAAAAGATGATCGAAATATTAAAACATAATTTTAAAAAGTATTTATCTAAAATGAATGTAATCTGTAAGAGTTTGTAAATTAATTTCACATACAAAAAAAAGAGAAAAGTTCTACGATTTAAACTATAAAATAGGTCTACCCCTTTCTGAGATATATGATTGGTTATTAGATCCTGGCTTTCAACTAGACGCTTAGTAGCGTATGTTATTACACAACATATGTAATATTGTGAATAATTTTATAGATTGTCCATGCTTGGTAATTGAAATAAACTTTAGGATTCAACCACCAGATTTAGAATGTACTTTCCACACAAAATCTTTTCAAACAAATTATACTCAGTTCTCTCCATTTGTGGGATTTCATCTAAATGCCAAGAAATTTAACGATCTTTTTGACGTATTTAATACTTCGCCTGCTTTAACCAAATAAAAAATTATGTCAAGTACAACATAATGAGTTAAAAGCAAAAACGATTTTTTAATTAGTCACCCCCATACTACTTATTTATTATATTAATATATGTATTTTTCCATATTTGTTTACATTAATATGTGAGTGTATTTTTTTATTTTTTTATTTCGGTTTTGTTTATTTAGTTATTAATTTCCATTTTGTAACAACTTAATTGCCTTCGTTTGAATCACTTTTGTGTGTCTTTTTTAGCGTGTTTTTACTAACTATACTTTTGAACCTTTGTGTAGAAGGTATAACTGCAACGTTTTATTGTTTGTAAACTTTATTATGTATTTATAAGCAAGTTTGTATAGTAAAAGCAGTCCAGGCGTTTAATGCATAAAAGAAAAATAGTGTTTTATATCTGCTATTGAAGTAGAAACAAATAGTACATTATCTTACATGTCTTAAAAGCTGAAGAGTAATGAACAACGGTGCTTACAACACACAAGGTGACATGTGCCATATTTCACTGTAGACGCAAACGAAAAGCAAAAACCGAAGGCGTTATTTTCAGTTCAACAGAAAATATCTTACTGTAATACATTTTAAATCATTTTTCAAATTATATGATGTGTATTTCCAAAACTGTCCCATGATGATCCCAAAGTATCGTTTTTGAAGAAATTAAGACAAAAATCCAGATATTAAAAAGACAGTTAAAATTATTTATATTTATTATATTATATCAAATACTATTCCGAGCCCGTGCACGTTTTTCCTCGAAATAGAGTGGAGATAAGTTTACCTCGTTGTATAGTGGTTGATTAATTTAATTACTTAAATTAACTTTATTTTCTTTATATTTATAGATTGGCATAAGCTTTTTCTGCAAAAACCAAGGAAAACTGAATCGATGAATAGACTTCGACAATGAAGCGAATTAACATAGTGGCCAATACTCGAGTACGGCGCACCCTATATTGAAGCTCAGCTGAGTGCAACATTGGCCGAATTACCCGTCTATTTTTGACAGACTCGCCGTATTAATAATATCACACTTGCTCTCTGCGCTCCCACGGGATACTTCAAAGCATTAGTTGAGGTCATTATGAGCGCTAAACACGCAATCCCACACTTTCTACAGTCAGTTGTTGGGAAATATAACGCTAATCCAATCTTCTTGTTTACCTCTGCACTAACATAATTACATGCAACCACTCCAAACGCAATCCCGTATTATCTCAGTGGATGATAGTACTTGTTAACAAAAAGCGAACTGTAGCGAAAAAAATAATTGAAGATAGGAAAGGAACAATGATATGGACCTACCTTTGATACGATGAGTACGTTCTTAAATTTTTGGCACTGGATGATGAAATTCACTATGAATTATGTAACGATTTTTATAACGACGCGCGACGAATCCAAGAAAATTTATGCAATCTTATGTTATGTCAATATGTTGTTTTGTTTTGTTCCAAATCCAAATGATCTAATTTTGAGTTTCTTCTATCTTGATGTAAGGCAAGTACCATAAAGATAGGTCAAGGGAAGGATGGGAAAAAAGGTAATCGGTCAGGAATAATATCGATAAATAAAACAGTACTGGAGCTATGATTTTTTTACCCACTAAAGATGTTTACCATTGGCGTGTCTCTATTATTTTGTTTTATGGATAAATTGTTTATTATAAGAGGTATGGCCTTTTCAAGAAAAATTATGTAATTTCTGATAATTAGTTGATGAAAAAAAAAACCATACGTTGTTTTTTATTTATTATAAATATTGTGAAAAATATACAAACACGTTATTGCCTCTAGCATTTACTAATATAATTATCCGTAAAAACATAAAGTTCACATCTATATTTAGCCTAATGCGCCTCTCAATTTTCACGTGTTAAAAACGCACCCCCTTTTACGATCTACAATAAGCAGAATTCGCGCGAGTGTAACAAATTAATTTTCCTGCCATAATTGCCCCAATGTTTCCGCCGAGAGTACAAACTCCACATTACTTACTCTCCATTAGCTCTCATAAACACATCGTCAATGCTGCTTTGCCGCATAATTTAACTGGATATGTGAGGTTCGAATCAATACGTCGTCAGTAATAAGCGTTGAAACAGGGAAACACAGTTAACCCATGACTGGGCGCATGGGGTCAAATTTTATTGCGTTGTTTTTGTATTGTTTCGCTTGGATAACCTGCCTTACAAAGCTTACATTATTGGTTGTATGATGAAAATTGTAATTCAAATCAATTGATCACATGTTTCATGAGTTTGCAAAATAATTCAGCGATTAGACAGATATTTTTTTTACCACCGACATCGACACCACAATAGACCAAGAATTCTCATATTTGGTTTATTTTGTCATACTTTATAATCACTCAAAGTCCGTTACCTATGTAGAGCATAAGGCATCTGACAAATCCGTGTAAATAGAATTCGCCTTGCGCTTTAAAAAGAAATTTATGATAGCGGAATAATAAGTTAATTCTTCAAGCTGACATTATACATAAGCTAGCGGATGCAGCCAACAATCTATAATAAATCTACTCAGACCAGAGAAAATCAACATGAAATAACACTGACTAACCTGGTATTAAGTCCTCTTCCTTGTCGGCGATCAGCTCACGCTATCAGAGAAATCGGTGATCAGGTACACTGCAGGCACACAATTTCATCTGAAAGCGGCGGATGGTTATGAACGGCGATGGGTGATGAAATGTTAGCGGCGTTGTGCGAGTTTAGGCGAAGTTATATTAACTTTCACGGCGAAAAGCAAAAATACTTTTTAATAACTTGAAATGCGTGCGGACATAACTCGTCAAAAAAGTGAAGAAAAGAGCGGAAGCGACAAGCAGTGTAGCCAAAACCAACAATGTCCCGTCTGGCGTGGGAACCTCACAAAACCAAAATTAGCCAGTATCTACTCACATATTATTATTCTGGCTAAAATACATTAAAACAAATTATCAGCTCAACCAGGATCCACAAAAGTCCCCCTTCTCTTTCTGTCAGGTGTCAGTATTGGCCGTTTGTACTCCAACGTCTGTCAGTGGTGTAAGTCCAGGGCTAGAGAACCTGACCAGTTTATGTATTTTTATCTAAAAAGACTAACTGAATGAGCTTTTGAATGCTGAAAAAGATAAATTATATTTGGATACCTTTCACACTATTTATTGAGGAAAAATCACTCATGGAAAAACGTTGTTTTAATTATAGTGAAATTATGAACCTAATTAATATTGTATTCCATGTTGTTTTTTTCTCTGCTTCGTAAAATTATTTCTTCAATATTTTGTTGATTTGAATCCCAACACGAATTTAAGTAACATGAAAAACAAATTAAACCTTAATCAATAAATAAATTGAAGTCTATATTAACCCCTAGTGATTTCTTAGGGGTAAATAGTGTAAACAGTCGAAGCTGAAACATTCAACAACGCCGAACCAGAGATACAACGTTGATTCAAGGAATATTTGCTGCCTCGAGGAATACCAATACGTATTACAAGCTATATAATAATACATAATTCAGATAATAGCTTCAATTATTTAAATCAAATTCTTTCGACCGCTTAAATTAAAATATAAACACAAGCTTTAGTATAAGTATTAATCGAATTCATTCGTACTTTTTTGGAAATTTGAATCATTTTAATATAGAAAACAAAAATTCGCCCAATTCATCGCAACTAGATTTTCAAACACAATTTCACTTGAAATCCTCAATAATTAGGCGTGTTTATTTTTAATATTTTTTTTTAAATACAGCCTGGCTTTGTATTGATTTGGATAGGCTTTAACCGACTTTTATATTTTTTTCTAGATTTTGTAACAGGTATGAATCTATAGTACATAAGTCCATAGTATGAAGCATTAAAAACAACCGCACTCTACTGATACTTGAACATCCTCTTGAACCTTTGAAATAGGATCTGTTATTTTCCACAAAGCGAAAGATGAATAAAATGCAGCCAAAAAGGATTGCTCGCATTTCGCGTAATAAAAGAAAATAATGCTCCTTGAATATGATATCGTTTCCTTTCATTTCTTTACAGGTCGCAAAGGGAGGGTTTACATACAAACATACATATAACCGTGATGTAGATATTTTATTCTACAAAGAACTAAGGCTTCACAAGACTTAAATGTTTACAAGTTCAACTCACGCGTCTACTTATTGGATGAACATAATGTTGTGTACAAAGGCTTACTTCCATAGTCAGAGAGTTCTTGCTTCAATTTGAATCAACTTAAGAGTATGTTTGTAAAAAAATATATCAAATTTATTATTAGATGCTTTTCTATGGAGGCGGACTTATCTCCACGCGGTTTCCTTTCTCAGAGTTTTGACCTGAGAGTAGCCACTGAGTCGAAAGCACTAGTTCAAAATTCTGTTTTTTTTTTCACCCAAACAGTACATCTTCGACACATAATTGTCCTCTGACATAATTTTACAGTTTTTATTTTGGAAACTAATTTAGCTCACAATTTATTTGAATTAAAGGTAATGTCAATAATATTGTAATTTTTCATATCACAATTATTAAATTTTATCTACGAGGCATGTTCAGAAAGTAAGCGTACTAGATTTTAATATTTTTTTAGAAAAATGATGAAAAGATCGTTGATGTCACACGATCGTCATCCCGCCCAATGCGTGTAGTGAGCAATGGTACAATTTGAAAAGCGCCTTGGCGGCTAAGGGCGTGTAAGGACGGGCGCTCTTGGACTTATTTGATCGAAATGCTTTAAACTATTCCCCGTATTCCCCCGACAGCACCAAGATTATCATCTTTTTACCTTTTTGAAGGCACACATGGGTGGAATTAAATTTTCAACCTACAAACAGGTGCAGAAAGAGGTTCTGAAACGGGGGATGGAGCTGGCGGAATAGGTCTTTAAGGATAGCATAAAAAAGCTTCTTCCACGAGTCACCGCATGCATAAAACGGGATGGCAATTATGTGGAAAAATTGACACTAAGTGTATAAATAACATCTTTTTTTCAAATACGCTTTTCCTCAAAAAAAAACTATCACTTTTACTTTCTGGACATGCCTCGTTTTCAAAATTACTGCGATTTCAAACAAAATAAAATACGAAATTCTAAAATAATATTGTAGATTGAAAAATAAGTTGGAAAATTCATTTATACATAAACATATAAAATTTCATATCCGTAATGAGTAGTGATTAGATCGAATTTGAAACATGGTCTGTAGTAAAAAGGTATGTTTATTTTTGACAAGGAAATAGTTTCCCTTTCTACTTGCTGTCTCTTAGGCCAATCAACTAAGAATCGACGAAACGTGGGTATTACGAATTCTATCCATGAATATGAAGAAAACTCCCATCAAGGCTCGTAGTAAAAAAGGCCTACGCCTTAAACCATTCACAGTTCAATTCATAAAATTTATTTCACGATTTTTCTCACATTCCATCGAATTTTATCGGATGTCTCATTGATTCGTCGAGTCTTTCGATGGTTCTCTCCATACAATGATCTTGTTAGGTCCGTACGTGATTGCCTTGTGCCTTAGAAAATACAAAAATACCCCATTTTATCTTTTTATATCTCCTTTTTCGGAGCCTTCTTCGTATTTATGTGAAATTGAGCTGCATATTTCATTATCAATTATTCTATCAAGGAAATTCACCACTTGTAATATTGAGGTCGAATACTCTACAAATAAAAAATGTTTTTTTTTTCCTTTTGGTAAATTTGAATAATTGAATATACTACTTTGATATAACTTAAAGCAGGAGTAAATAAAGCGTGAAAATACTAATAGAAAAGAGTAAAATAGATATGATGCTTCATCGAGTGGTAGTTTGAAATCATGTTCTGAAAAATGAGAGTTGTCGCGTCAACATTATAGACCCAAAAAAAATATTATAGACCCATCTCCATTTTGCCTATCTTTTCCAAAGTTATTGAACAAATAGCTTACAAACAAATTAACTGTTACCTAACACTTCATAATCAACTTGATCCTCTGCAATCTGGTTTTTGGGCTAGACACAGCACTACTACTATCTTAGTTAAAATAACTGACGATATTAGGCAAGCAATGAATGCTAACCTTCTAACGCTTTTGGTCCTACTTGATTTTAGTAGTGCTTTTAATTTTGTTGATTATGACCAGCTTCTCGCTAGACTTAAGTCCTTAAATCTATCTTCATCCACGATAAATTGGTTTTCAACGTATTTAAGTGGCCGTCGTCAATGCGTTAAAATAGCAGATCTCTTTTCAGATTGGATTGATCTTACCGTTGCAGCGGTAAGATCTTCTTCGACACAAATTTGACCACATAACTGAGTATCGCACGCAACTACACCGGCTCAGTATCAGGCATAGAAGAAACATTTACATTCTATCACTTCTTCATAATATTTTAAATAATCCCACTTCGCCTGTTTATCTGAGAGAGCTCATCCAACCTCTTTCACAACAAGGACTATCTCTTCGTTCTAGTAACGATAGAACCCTTTTAATACCCTGTCATAGCTTTAATTTTCTTGCCTCCCCTTTCACAGTAGTAGCCGCTTGATTGTGGAATAATCTACCCACTAATGTTAGAGACGCCCCTTGCTTATTTACATTTAAGTCAAGATTAAAATGTCCCTATCTAAATATTTAAATTGTCCCTTTATCCTTCTTCTTTCTTTCCCATTCCCTCTCCTCTCTTTATAGTATAGTGTTGATTTTCAACTAATCTTTGTTTTTAATTTTTATATAAAATTGTAAGATTCAAATATCCATGTATTTATAATTTTCTCATACTGAACGGTTTGGGTAGGTAGGAAGAAATTGCTTTAAGGCGTATATGCGCTGTAGGAAGAAATTGCTTTAAGGCGTATATGCGCTCTTATGTGTATATATATTGTATATGTATATAAAGTGTCAAATAAATAAACATTGCCGTGCAAAACGCGTAAGAAGACTATATGCCTAGCCTATGCTAGTTTACTGTGAATAAAAAGCTGAATGTTGCGCATTTTTACACTGCTTTACATTTACTGACTACAATTCAAGTTTTGAAACTTAAGTTGAATGAAAAATATGGAGTCAAGAAAATGACATAATCTATTACAATGTAAATCTGCGATCATAAATATATAATAATTTGAAATGTAAAAACTTACCCCGATACCTACATTTATTATCAGTAAAACAGTTTTTTAAAATCTTTTTGAACATTATGATACACCCTTTTAGAGAAAATATGATGGACTTTTTTAACAATTTTTTTTTTAACAAACGTGATTTTTACGAAAGAGAGGCTACTTGAGTAAAACTTGAAAACGAAAAGTTACCCTACCTTTTTTTGCTTTCTCTTCCTTTTTTCCCAATCTCTCCTCTTTTCCTGATTTTCCATACAATCTTATCTTCTGGTGAAATGAAAGTAATGCTTTATATTTATTTTTTAAATACACAGCACGTAGTGCCTTTTACTTTACAAAAAATACACATTGTGTAGAAATTAAAACTTCAATACAGTAGATAAAAGAGGAAAAAAAAGGATAAAAAGTTTATATGCACATATTATATCACAACTGTTTCATTTAATGAACACGCTAACATATTGTGTAAATAATTAAAAGTTTTTATAAGGAATAAAAAAAATCATTTAAAGGAATATAAAAATTAAAAAGTTTGAAAAACGTTTTATTTTTTAAAAAAAGGACAGGTAGGTAAATCTTTAATCATAATTACATTGAACAAAAAAAAACTAAATTACCAAATCAAGCTTAAGAGAAAAAATGTTTTTTTTAAGTTAAACATAAGCATCCAATTAACATATAATAAATGTTAACTAAAACATACAAAAACTAGAAAAAAAGTAAAGAGAAAGCAATTATAATTTTTAAAATATAATAAACATTGGTACATAACTATAGCTTGACAAATTAAAGTTACAGTTCACCATCTTTAAAATAATTAAAAAGAGTTGTATCTTTAGTGTTTGTAGGTGGAACCCATAATTGTTCGGTTGTTTGTTGTTACTCTGTATGCATAATTTACTAATGTAAGGTTGTGGTGGTTTCAATAAAATAAATACAAAGTCACAAGTTAATTTATTTTAATATATAATGGAATTTAAATTGAGCTTAACATTTTTTAAATGTGTCCCACGTGGAGCGATTAATAGCTAAGACGTTTGCCTCACGCAGTTTGATTCCCCACGGGGGTGTCAACGGATCACAAATAAAGGATTTTCACAAGCCTGAGTATTTTGAGATGTAATTCACCACCCCAAATGGGGTTCCAGGTATATTGTGATGCATTAAAATTACCAAGTCTTTAAAAAAAAAGTAAGTTGAAAACTTTCGGTATTTTAATCTCTAACTGAAAACTTCGTAAAACGCAAATTTCTGAAAATCTATTAAAATTATGATTTCGCAAACTAAAAACAGGAGTAATATTAAGATTGTTGCTTTTACGATAATCAGTTAATTGGTCATGATTTAATTGCTTATCAGTTATTATGTCATCATTTTAAACTTTCACCGTTTTAGCTGTTGCGATGCTCAACTATTTTTATAACGTGTTTGAAGTGTGTTCCAGTATTGTGTCACATCGTTTACATTTTTCTAATAAAAAATATTTTTCAAATCACGAGTGAAACATTTATGATTTCCAAACATGAAATTTCAGTATTTCAAAATATATTTATAACTTTATAATCCCGTTAAGTTTTCAGTCGGATAATAATCAGACCTTAAAATAAAAACGAAATCTCAGAAGAAATAATACTCGTAAAATTTCGGGGTAACATTTTATTCAGTACAAAAAATTAAAACGAGAAAAACAGCATTGTAACGTAAACAAGTCTCTCTGATTTGGCTTTTACAGTTTCTTTAATCGTATATATTTAATTAATAATATTTTTAAATTTTTATGTTTTTTCAAGCTTTCGAAGTATTTAAGTTATTTGAAAAAGCAAATTAATACTCACGAACGGTTTCTATCTGGGATTTAATTTAGTAATGTAAAAAGCAAGGCAAATATTTAAGAATTCGGTGCAATGGTTTATTGTAACATGGAAAAGGTAACACCCATTTTTAATGAAATAATAGGTTAATAGAGCTGCTCACTCAAATAAAATTCAGATTTCTATTGCGTCTTTCTTTGTAGGTATTTATTTTGAAGGAATTTGCACGTATTTTTTTCATCATATCATGGTCTCTGAGTAATATTTTTTTACAAACGGTTAAAGTTTTAAATGATTAAAAATCACAAATTTATGAAGTTATCTAGCTTCGTTAATTACAATCAACTTACTCAATTTACTACAAAAGCATAATTAAAAAAAAAACGGGTTTATCGGTTTTAATATTGATTTATGATTTCCATTCATATCTTTATCATTGTACTTTATTTAAATCCAATTGAAATTAAACAACTAATAATTAAACTTTTTTTCAAATACTGGAAAAAATTCTCAACGATCAGGAGGGAAAAGGCTGATACATTTTTTTAGATGCGACCTTACGCTTAACAACCTAATTCTCTTTTCCTCACAAGCCTTAATCTCTTTTTCGTTAAGTTCTGCAAACGTGAACAGAAAAAAATCCCGGGTGACTAGTTTCATTGCGCCATTGGAATTTTATATAAGGATTTTGAATTAAGCTTTAATTTATGGCGGTTCACGATACTCTGAAAAAATAAATGTTTTCATAGTATTTCTTTTAATTCGGGTGATTGAATTAGTACGTTGAGTGATTATATTTATTTCACTCAAATGTAATCATAGTGGTTTTTTTCATATTAAATTGAATTAAAGTCGAATTACAAAAATAGCCTGTATTTTGCTTTATCAAGCAATAAAAAGTTAATAATAACAAATATAAACAAACGGTATTATCAGATTTATAGAATAAAGTAAATAATTATGTATTATAAAATTTAATAATTTTTACATTTACATTTTATTTCTCGAAAAATTAAGACCGATTTTTTGTTTGTTTACTATATGTGCCTACCGTAAATTATATTGTAATTATATGTGATTATATTTTACTAGTTTAGGAATATGTAAAAAGTAAAAAAAAATACAACATATCTAAATTCAAACGGCTATAATTGATATTTTAACTTCGAGCAAAATTAAATCATTGAGGTTTCGTACAATCAAAGCGGGGGTTCACGATATAACAGAAAATAATAGAATGAGGAAAAATTATGTATGTATTTATTAGATTCAGGGATATATTATTCATCGAAGAATTAAAATCCATTTACTTTGCATTCACCCAATCCATATTACGGTTCGGAATAATCGGATGGCGTGGTGCTTTTAAAACAAATATTTTACCGGTTGAAAAAGTAAAAAAAAAAAATTAAAAAATATTTTGAAATAACCGTCTACTTTTCCCACTGTTCAATTATTTAAAAAATTTAAAGTTTTAGGTATAAAATTGCTATATAAAAAGACTTGTTTGCTTCAAATACATAAATATAAAATTGTAGTATTTCTAGGTCACAAAACGTAATTACGCGACCTAGAACAGGTGGTAATATCTTAATTCCTAAATTAAAAACAACTACTGCACAACATCATCATACTTACAGAGGAATATTTTTCTTTAATGAAATGAACAAAGATAGTAAAAAGTAGAGTCAGGAATACAATATATTTAAGAAAGAAGTGAAAAATTACATCTATAATTCTTTTTTTGTAACACTGATTGAAAACATCGTTTATATCTTTTTTGTATTTTTTTTTATGTTATTCTAAAAATATTATTAATAAAAATAAAATGAACTATTTTGTGACGTCACTCCACGTTATGTACACAAGAATTGTTTATTTCTTTTGCGTAATGGGAAACGTTAATATAAATAGAGAAGTTAACAAAACAGTAATGCTGGTGGAGGCTGTGAAAGGTGAGTGACGTTCTACGCGCCCCAATGCATTGGGTACCTCGCGCATATACAATAATTTGCAGTCGTCAATATACTTTCTGGTTCCCCCATTATAAGGTAACAAATCAGCTTTTTTTTTGTTCTTATTGATTGTTTTGATTAAATTATTAATTGTTTAAACCGTTGCACCTTTTTTTACGGGTGCCAATAGAAAGATAAACTACATAGCTATTGCACAAGTTCTAAGGTTTATTTTTAGACTTTTAACCCTTTACAGGGCATATAGCTGTGCAGGATAGCTGTACTGGCGCTCTGTAGCGGCCTGACGTGTTTTTACTCGCTCCTCAAAAAACAATATTTTTTCTAAAGAAATCTGACTTTCTAAAATCCGTATTCTGTATCAAATAATTTATTAGCATTATTACCTCAGTTTAAGTGAATAAAATAGTTTATTTTGTTTGTACATCCGCGTATTTTGACTAAATTATAAAGTAATTTTCTATCGCTAGTGTTAGTTCAGTTGAGTTTTGTGCGTACTAAACCATCGGACTCGTGAGCCACCGGAACCGAAGACGAGCACGTGGACGGGGATAGCGGACAGAGAACTGCCACATGTTCATCACTCCGCAACTCCGTACCCTTGAGGGAAGTTACAAATACCCTTACTTGATTTATGATATGTCGACAAAATTGTTAACAATTTGTCGATTCTCTAAAGTTAAGGCATGTGCAAAGGAGTCTCTTCATGACCTTACATTACCTACACAACAGACTCATTGCTTCAGTTTAAAAATGTAAAAGAACGCTTAGATCAGCATGTTATCGATATAGTATATAAATATAATTTAATTTCTTCAGGACAAGTTTCAAATCTATTTAAGAAATATAGAGGATGTCGTGGGGGAAGAAAAATAAAAAATAAAAATAAAACAAACACAGTTGATAACACAAATAACACTTTTATTAATCAGATTTCTAAGTCACAAGTCACATATTTAAATAAAGATAAAAATCAACCAAAAACAATTAAACACGTAAAAATAAATAGAAACGCAAACACACCTTGTCCTCTTTCACTTGGTACATGGAATGTACGTTCAATCAGAAATAAAATTGATGATATCCCCAACATAATTAACGATAATAATCTAGACGTTCTTGCATTAACGGAAACTTGGCATGAAGACCATAATTCTGCTACCATTAATCTACTTCGTAGTAAGGGTTTTAATGTTATTGAAGAGGCACGGAAACCATCCATTGAAACCGTTCATAAGAAAAATAATATAACATGGACGAACCACGGTGGAATTATTGTACTAACAAAAAATCAGCTTAAATTAACAAAAATTAAAATACCACTCTACACAACTTTTGAATGCATTGGCTGTAGGGTTAGCGCAGGCAGCAACCATTTTACCTTAATCACAATTTATAGACCAGGTTCTAAAGCACCACCTCGGAAATTTTATTCGGAAATAAAATCTTTACTTGAATGGGCCATCACTCGTACAGAAGTAACATACGTAACTGGAGATCTGAACATTCGTTTCGACCGCAAGACGGATTCAGAATCGGTTCGTTTTAATGCACTTTTAAGTGATTTCGATTGTTCACAAGAAGTAAATACCCCTACACATGATGCGGGAGGTACACTTGATGTTATAATACGACGGAATTGTGATAAAAAAATCACAGTTTTTGTAACAGACATCGGACTTTCAGACCACAGATTAGTGCACTGTAAAATTAATATCCAAAAACCAACACCAACTTACAAAACACTCGCATCAAGGCCATGGAGAAAATTAAATTTAGAACATTTTAAATCCGAACTTCTGACATCGTTGATTGGTCCGGACATTGACCGTCGCTCAAACGACGTCGATCAATTGGTTGGGTTGTACAATGAGGTACTATCTAACCTGATAGACAAACATGCACCATTTACTACGAAAACTATTCGAAAAAGGAAATCTGATGCATGGTTTGACGAAAATTGTCGACTCAAAAAGAAAGAGCTAAGACGTCTAGAACGCAAATACAGAAACACACTGTCAACTTTGGACCGATCAATATGGTTAGATATGCAAGCCTCTTATAGGACATTTATAAAAGAAATAAAATCTAGTTTCTGGTGTACAAAAATCACTGAACAGAAAAAGTCTCCAAAACAACTCTGGCGAAGCCTTCAATCTGTTCGTGGTGACTGTATAGCAGAGACATCTAACACAAGCGCTACTGCCACTGATTTTGCCGACTTTTTTACAAATAAAGTCGAAAAAATCAGACTGGCGTGTAGTTCAGCGAAAAAACCTGTAATTTTAGATAATGCCCTTCAAAAATTCAGTAAATTTGAACCAACGTCTATAAATGAGGTTAAAAAAATTGTTGCGGCATTACCCAACAAACAATGTATATTAGATCCGATGCCAACATGGCTTTTGAAAAAATGCATTAACGTATTAGCTCCATTTTTAACAGATTTATTTAATACATCCATGGAGCGCAGCATTGTTCCGAGAGCCATAAAAAAAGCAAATGTAACTCCACTTTTAAAAAATTCCCAACTAGATGTGGAAGATCTTTCCAGTTTTCGCCCTATTTCAAATCTTCCCATCGTATCAAAAATACTAGAAAAAATAGTTTCTCACAGGCTCGTTAACTATATCGAGCGGAATTCTTTATTTTCGGTAAGGCAATCGGCATACCGACGTTTTCATTCCACGGAGACGGGAGTGATAAGAGTACTGTCTGACATTATAACGTCGGTGGACTCTGGTAATCTGGTGTTGATGGCTTTTCTGGACATGAGTGCTGCATTTGATACTGTAGACCATAATATTTTGCTTGAACGTCTGGAGAAAACTTATGGTATCCGTGATCAGGCACATATGTGGTTCAGTTCATATCTTAATAAAAGAGAATATGCAGTCGTGTTCCAGGGTAAAAGCTCAACCAACTTTCGGGTGTCTACAGGAGTGCCTCAAGGGTCAGTACTCGGACCACTTCTCTATCTCCTTTACACTAAAGATATAGAGAACATTATCAAAGAATGTGGATTGTGGTCGCACTGCTATGCAGATGATACGCAGATTTATTTTTATTGCAAACCAGGCGAGAGAAGTGTGCTTGTCAATTTAATTGATGGATGCATCAAGAAAATAGGAAACTGGATGGCTGAAAACAGACTAACATTAAACCCATCAAAAACTGAACAACTGTGGGTGGCTTCAGCCAGACGACAGAATTTGATCCAGGATACGGCTCTACCCAATGTAGGGAGTGCCGTTTTACCCACCGTTAAACTACTGGGAGTTTTACTCAATTCTGACCTATCTCTTGACGCTCAAATTAGTAGAACGATAAGTTCATGCTTCTACCAGCTGAGACAAATTAAATGCATACGCAAAAATTTGCCGGTTGATGCCGCCCGTCAATTAATAAATGCGTTTGTAGTGTCTAGAGTCGATTATTGTAATGGTATCTATGCAGGTCTACCAATGAACAAAATGACTCGCCTACAATCTGTATTGAATGCCGCAGCGAGACTTATTTTCGGAATCTCTAAGTTCAGTCATATCACTCCACTACTTCGGGAACTACACTGGCTACGTTTTCCACAGAGGGTCGAATACAAACTCTGTTGGCTTATGTATAAGTCACTGCACAACTCGGCTCCGGAATATCTAAGGGAACTATGCATTCCAGATGAACTAGCTGACAGGCGTCTCACGCTTAGATCAGCTACGTCTACGGCGAGAGGAAAAGTTATTATACCTCTACGCAAACAGCGCACTAAATTTGGTGAGCGCGCATTTGCGGTCGCAGGCCCTATGGCATGGAATGCTCTCCCAGCAGAGGTGCGAGGCTGTGAAAGTGAAGTGATGTTTCGGAAAAAACTTAAAACCCACTTGTTCTCTAAATCATTTGAATAAATTCGTAGCACGTGACAACAAAATAAATTATTTTAATCAAATTACAAATTTAAAGCTTCAATTAAATTAACTTAACAGTAGAATCACCATGTAAAGCGCCCTTGAGGTATTTTATTACGAAAATGGTGCTATATAAGTTATCCACAATAAAATCTAGAACAAAGTGATAATACTCGTATAATATATCACAAACATTGATGTGTTTATTTTACAATATTTCGTGTTAATAAAAAATCTCATGTTACAAGAGTATCGTAATTTCGTACACTCATAGGTTAGTCTACCACTCAGCTTTTTTTAATGCAAAAGTTTTATTATATTTTGAAAAAACATATTTTATTAGGTTTGCAAGACCTTGATCGACACTAAATAAGTGCTTTTTAAAGGGTTAATCCATCTAAGATACAAATGAATTACACAAATTTACGAAGAAGGAAAAATGAATGAATTTTAAATGAATTAGCCAATCAGATACCAAAATATTACCAAATTCCGAGATTCCATACAAGTCGTGGTAAAAAGAGTTTTGTTTTCATAAGTATAAAAAAAATTTAAAGAATTTTTCGAATTCGAGTAAAAACATCACTCCGATTCTTTTTTTTAGTTATCTGTTTTCCCTTCATTTTACATATTTTTTCATTTTTATTCTCATGTATATTCGAAACGATTTAGTTCAAATTATAAAAACTAATATCTATAACATTACAAGCACAAGACCAGATGTATTTTTTGGAAATTTATAGTTTTAATATCAATAAATACATAAAATTAGATTGTAGTTTAGAAAAAAAACATGCATCATTTTATGTAACTATGTAAATTTCATTGAAAAAATCTATTTCTTTTAAAATCAGGTGACGAAAATTTTTATTATTTATTAAGTCGAATTTATTTGTAAAACGTGTTGCCATTATTCAACAACAAAATTACTTTCATTAACATATATAACCTATACAGTGTTAATCACCTATTCACCCAAACAAAGGTTTCGTTCGTTTTCAATCAACGTTTTTCTTCCTTAGGTTGTAAAAAGGTACTGTACCTTAATAATGAACCTAGAAGTCACCGACAAAACACGAAGCTTTCTCAAAAGACAACCTGGGGTTCACAAAAAGCTCTAGTAAATACCTAATGAGCGTTTGGCTTTAGCCTGTGAAGCCTTAACTTATCTATTCATTCGCCTAAGACCAGTATTCGCTAGGATTGGGTGGATAGAATAAAAATCTTGTAGGAATAAAAAAAGTTCGAAAAAACAAAGAATATATAAAATGACTTATTTCCTATGTTTTTAAATAATTTTGAGGGTCCTGTAATCGACTCAGGCTCACAAATTTCACTAAAAAAAATCAAGGTGTGTACACTGCCGCTTCACTGTTGAATTAATTGATGTGTAACTGGTTCCAAACAAAAAATCTTGAAAGTGGTTAGGTTTAAATGAAACTGAAAACGTAACGTTATAAACTAGTAATTAATTAACATTTATTTTACCACAATATTACTTTTCAACTTAATATAGCGAAGTGAAAAAAGCCTGTAAAAATGAAGAAAAAATTAAGAAATATATCAATACTAGTATGTCGTGAACGACAAAACAACGTACGACTCCGAAAATCTTGAAAATGAAATGCTTACTTATGAATTCAAGTCTTTTTTACCCTTTACAAGGAATTAAAAAACATCTATCAAAATTTAGGAATTTTTTCCTCATTATCAAGTGGAAAATCGATTCAGTAATCATAATTTATATAAATAAAAATGGACAACGAACGTTGGATTATATTGTTCCAAAAATATTAATTATGTTGCCACTTGATATGAAAACATGTCATAATAAAAAAATAAAAATGTTTTTATTACGAAAGTGGTTAGTAGACAGAACGTTCCTATATTGATTTATTATTTATGTAAAACATTTTTTATCTCTCATTGAATATATTTTTCTTAATCTCTTAGGTTAACCTTTTCTTTTATTCCTTTCTTATTTTATTTACATTTTTTAGATCTAAATTTTAAAAGGTACTTTTTACTTTCTTATTTTTTTTTTTATTTCTTTACAGATGAATTAATTTTTTCGATTTAACTTGTTTTATTTTTATCTTGTTTTGATTACATTTATGAGCACATACTATTTATATGTGTGTTTATATTTTTTTCATGTATTTAAAATATATTCATTTTCATATTTACTTATTTACCTGCCATTTGGATATTCTTTAATTTTAATTTTATTATTTTACTATATTTTCTTACTTTTAAATAAATATTTTTTTAAATCATTCTTACCTGGTTTTTGTTGAGTTTTTTCTTCTTTATAATATTTTTTAAAGCATCAAAAACAAAATAATATATGTTTATTATTTTGTACGTATACAGTATTATGTCTGTACAATTTTATTTGATTATAAATTAAAACTAATGTCTGAGCACCCGATGGCAAACTATTATTGAATAGTTTATTGGGACGAAATATGTTTTAATACTTTGTTTTCTTTATAACGTATTCATATTGTAATAATGTGTGTATTTTATTGAATAAAAACTGTATGAAAAAACATAGAGGTCTTAAAATAGGGTATTGTTGAATATGTTGGATTGTAATTAATATGTATGTGAAATTATTAAACAGTTTGTTTTTGCTTCACTGAGTATTCAAAGTATTTTTTTAATGAGCTTAATGCCCTAGAAGAGGAACTCAAATGCAGAATTATTCATGGAGTAGGAAAAGTCGCTCTGTCAAGTGTAACAAGAAGAATACAAATGCTTGCGCCATTTAAAGTGTTATTTTTCCTTTTTATTCAGACCACGTGGGATGTGCAAGCCAGAATACTAATCCGGGGAAAAAACGGGGTTCCATTAGACAAAAAGACAGTTTTCAGGTGTGCTGAAAAAGGATTGAATAGAAATACCGATTTACACGTCATATTTCGCTAAATCGTCTCACCGAATATGAGTTATGGATTTTTTCAATTCGTTTTGAAGATTTGTTTATAAGCAATACTATTAAAGTTATTTGTCCTAACCCATCCATTCCAGTGATGTAACCGGCGTTGCATATTATACTAAATTAATTAATATCTCGACAACTACTTTGAATATTAGCACAATTTATTTGAGTCTTGAGATAAATCCTAATATATTAATAAGAAAAAATATACACCACATATTTAAGTATTTTAAATGAAACCTTTTGTCCATCAGGATCTCCAAAAATAATAAAATATCGAGTACCCTGAGAAAAATGTATAAAACATTCATTTGAAAGAATGAGATGTAATCTAATTAGATCACAAAGCAAAACACACATATAATTTCAATAAGAAGAAAAGAGACAATAATTATCGGGTGATCACTTCCTAACCTCAGATTTCCTAAGGTTAACCTAAGGTAGCAACAGGTCACCAAACAGTGACTCAAGGGATTTTTTCACACAAAGTATGTTAAAGATTCAAATGATTTTTTTTGCAAAATAATGCTGAATTATTTATTCATATCCGCCAGTTTCAATTTGATACCTTTCATCACATATAAAAAATAAACTTATGTAATATGGTTCCAAACAACAAAAAAACACCATTTTGTGTTAAATATTAAATATCTTCTGACTGACTTTCAAAACTAGTAACTCCCAAAACTTACTTTTGTTGAGGAGAGAGTAAAAACATTTTTTATTTCTCCCAAGTCAGATTCGGGTCCCTTGGTTTTGACATGAACTGCCGACGAAAAGTCAGCAACGGACATCCAGGACGTCGAGAACCTGATGCCTTGTAAAGCAGACAAGCGTAGTTAGGGCTCTCAGGAGGCATCCGCAGCACATGACCCAGCCAACCATATCGACTCCGCATAATTACAGTTGTCATCGAAGTTTGCTGGGTCCGTTCTCCTTTTTCTTTATTCAATACGAAGTCAAACCACCGAACACCCACAACTATTTTGAGATTTCTTTTCTCAAAACTCAGTATTTTACTGTTTTGTACCCTAGCGAAGTGCCAAGATTCGCATCCATAGAGATTAGGTGTTATGCAGGCGTTATATACGCGTATATAACGATAACAATAATGTACTAATGAGAAAGCACAAAATTAAAAATCTTGGGATTGTTTTAGACTCAAAACTACTTTTTGAATCGCATATCAATAAAATGAACTCCAAAGCATTGAGCATCTTAGGTTTCATAATTCGAATGAGTAAACACATTGATAATCAAAACGCCCTAATTTCATTAAATTATACATTTATCAGAAGTCATTTGGAATACGCCTCTCAGATATGGAATCCCCAGTATGCCATATATATAAGTAGAATATAAAATATTCAAAACAAATTTATAAATTACCTTAAATACAAAACCGTTATTTCTTATGTATCTACTCTCACTGCCTCCACCTTCCATGGAATCATTTCTCTACAATACCGCAGACTGTGTGCGGACCAACTACTGCTTTACAAAAATATGACAGAAATGGTTGACTGTACAGAGCTGCTTGGTTTAATAACAATACATGTGCCAGCCAGGATTTGTAGACGGTACCACCTGTTTCATGTACCAATAAGTAAAACATCGTATGTTAAAAATGCTTTTTTTCGTAGGACTTTTTCAATGTACAATACAAAATTTAAAAATATAGATTACACAAACATCTCTGTCAGATTTAAAATTTACACTGAAAATGCATTATGTAACTTAGTAGACATTATAATAATAAATATGTACATCTCCCCTCCCCTCCTTATCCCCTCTTCAAGCATCCTTGTCCTTATCCCGCCCAATTTACAGTGACTTAATGTTCTTAAAATAAATATAAAAAAATCTTTGAATATTGAGTACATGAAAATAACATTTTTATATGTATAAACTGTATGTATTTATTTGATATGTAATATATTTTCTTTACTAACTTTGTATACTATGTGGAAATCTGTTATTAGTTCTGAGTTTATACACTATATCTATATATATATGTTTACTAAAAATATGTATGTAGAACTGTTGATTTCCCAAATAAAATAAAATAAATAAAATTTTAAAAAAAGACTTTACTGCTCTGCTGAGTTTAAAAATTCGAACTGAAAAAAAACTGTTTTCTTTTTTTTTTTGCTTTTTGAATAAATATTCAATAGTCTTACATATTCACTAAGCCTACACATCATTTATGTTTCTCAAATGAGATAATTTTTTTGTAAAACATGTATTAAAAATATATTTTCAAAGAAATCAGATCGGAAAAGCATAAAACCACAGTGTTCGGACCAACGCTCAACCTAATCTATATCTACCTACCCGTCCTTTCATTTCCTAGCGCACTCAATGTCACAATAATTCTACGTGTGAGTGCCGGAAAAAACATTAAATTATCAGTACACAAATAACATCAACCGAGTGAAGAACTTTTATTTCATCAAAATCTATCATCAAGCGAGCTGTGCCAGCGTCTCACGACTACCAGCTTGACCAGCCAGGTTCCAGCACTCATCACGCCTCATCATCAGCAGGTTAGTGGAGTTGCGCAACCTGCCAACAATATAGTCCACTCTAATTTTTCTTTCTTTTAGGACGAGGTATTCTTCACACCTCGTCCACACCTCAACACATAATGTCTTTCAAAGTTTGTGATTCACCAGATACGGCTTTAAGGCTAAGCAGGGAAGTATTGGTAAAATATTTTTTTTTCTTTAATGTTTTTTTTTTTTTTTTAACAATTTGAATTTTCTCCTTCGTCGCAAAAGACATACTTCGTTACTGAGCAACGACAAATGCAACACCAGAGCAGTTCAAAATTCTCTATTAGGAAGAACAATTAGTAATCTTTCAAAATTTGAGAAAATTTACGATCTTGACTTATTTAACTACTCAGCTCTCCGCTACAAACGGAAGCTGAGTCTTTTTTACAATAAAAACATGTAGCCTCTATTTATAATATTTATCTTCTTTTTGAGAAAAAAATGTATATAAAACGAACACCACATTTCTTACAAATGTCTTCATAAACCACATTCTTTATTCAGAACTAAGGAGACACCAACACAAATAGAGTCATGCATTAAACATATTCTTGTCACATTTTGTAATCATGTCAGAAATTGTATTATAAAGTTTGTTGTGTATGTAATTGGTGTGTGTTAGGTTTATGTTATTTTGTAATAATATCACTGTAATTATACAAATATAGCTCTGTGTGCACAACAAAAAACATTAAAAAAATAAAATAATAATAATAATAACTTTACACGAAAATTCCGATCACAATTATACATAAATAATACAAAATAATTCAAAAGTAACAATGTTCATATTATATTCAATAATAATTTTTAATCAAACATATTAAAAAAAAAAAAAAAAACAGACAGCATCAAATAAAGTACTTGGTTGTAATTAAGAGCGACTAATTGATTCGATTACATTGATAAAGAATGTATTATATATATAAGTTAGCTGGTGGTTATTGGTTGTCAAATTTAATTAATGTTGACGTTAGAGGAGATTTTAATTGACTAGCACTATATTTTAAAAAAAGGAATCAATAAATTAATGTATTTGGCCAATACCAATAATCATTAAAAGGCTGTTTCTTTCTGGAACTATGATATTGATCGGGTTTTAATTATGGTATCAGGGTGGCAAACTACCGGATATCAGGGTGTCATAATGGATTAAGTACAGGCGTGATAATATTTCTGATGAGTGTCCATCGACATTTACTCGTACCATCGTCTAAATATATTTTTTTCTAATTATAATGGATCACTATTGGATATTTCATAAATTGTTTATGGCTGATTGTGTTGTAAAAATAATCATAGAAACGTATTAAATCTTGTGTGGCTTTTATTTAACACGAGTCTACATAAAAAACAATAATTGATATATCTCTCTAATTTATTGAAATGCCATAGTTGTATTTTTTGTAATTTTCAAATGGAAATTTTCACATCGGAATGGGAAAGCGAAATTCGTATAAATATAGTGGATTTTAATAATAGATTTTAATTTAATTTTAATTACCCTATATCTAAGATCTCAAATTCCTCAAATAACTTGACGCTGGGGTACCTGAAGGGTACTTAGGTATTTTAAAGAATAGACAGTTATTACTTTCACAAGATTGTGGATTTATATAAAAATAATAATCAGCCAAACTATCCTTTTCTGATGTATTACAACATAAACTTCACTGAAAACAGGGATGCCGCTACTAAAAAATATTTATTTTATTTCTTGCGTCAACAGTTTAGTAAAGCTTTTTATAAGTATTTTACATGTTGGAATTTGAAGTGATTCACAAAACTGTGATGTCGCGTGTAAACACGTATTTTGGCAAGATTTCAAAATATTTTTCTTTGTTGAATGGTAGATCTTACGTAAGAATTCGCTGAAGTAATTTTATTTGTATATGTAACATAAACACGAACAATTAATTACTACGCAATAAAAAGTGGCACAAAATAACAACAATAAAATATGAAAATAGTGAATCTTGCTAGAAAATTAATACGAAAAATGGAACAAGTCTTTTAAGAGGTAATAAAGAACAGAAAAAAGCATTTACAAAAATGTAATCTTAAATAAACCTATAGAACAAAAAATAAAAATATTTAATGGTAACAAAAACACACAGACAATTAATTAATTTACAGTTAGTCATTTTTAATAATGTCGTTCACATTGTTTTTTTTAATTTTTTTTTTTTTTAATAATAAATTTCATTAAGAGTACATGTTTTTGTAAAATTGTAAACATGTCTACTTTTACACATCTAGTAAATGTTATCACTGTAACTCTTCAAAAAAAGAAACTAACTCTTGTGCTTGGAGAGTGACTTACACTGTTTAAGTTGTTTATTTATAAGAGTTTATATAATTTTAAATACGAGTACATGAGAAAGAAAAATAAAAACATAGACTATATAAAGAAAATACATAAAACAATAATACATTCATACTAATTGAAATTTCATGTTGTTTTTACAAGTGTTCAAAAATTTCTTTAGATTAACTTTAAATTTATTTATTGTTATATTATTTTTTATAGTTTTTAGTTCATTAACAAAGCAATATGCATAAACAAAGCAATAAATAACCGGAACAAAAGGAAAGAAAAAAAAAGGAAGTTTTTGTCTCCAAAAAAATTGACAAACTCAAAGTATTGTTGATCCTAATTTTTTTTTTCCGTATTGGCATGTTTTTATTTCGAACTTAGTATTTAATCAATGTATTTTTATAATTTTAGGGGTTATTTTTTTTTAATGTATTTTAATCATGCATTCAACTTTCAAACCCTGATAAAATGGCGGTGAAAATTTTTTCACGAATGTTTATTTTCATTTGTGAAATAATTAGCCTTATATATACGTTTTAATGAATAATACATATAAAACGGTTAAGGGGTTATAAATACATTATTTTTTTTAGATAACCAACTTATACTTAATGTTCTCCTCAAGCACTCACTCTCAAAACTCAGAAGTTTAGTGTTCTGGGCTTTGGTAAGGTGCCAAGATTCACACTTATATAGGAGTACTGGCATTAATACAATAGTTAAATAATAGGCATTTCGTTTTGACCGAGTATCGACTAGTGTTCAATTTCCATTTCCAATTAAAATTTTCCGTTTAGGCACCTCGCCGTGAAAATTCGTTAAAATTCACCCCTCCCGCTAACGGAGAACGATCTATTGATCAATTACGCTGATTTCTGAACCAAAGATAAATTCGGATGCATGTACATAACAACCTGTCAGATCTTGTCAGCACGTGCACAAACAGTAACGCTGCGGCTACATCTGCAAACCAAATGCTCTTTTATAGAGGCCACGATTTTGAATCTCTCTTATATAGAGGTCAGTTTAAATAGAACGACCCTCTTGTACAGACTTTTTCTCGTTTTCTTTTACAGAGGTTTTTGGGGGTAAAATAACGGGACCTTAAGTCAGTTCTCTTTTAAATAGGTTTCTTTTATATCCAGGTTCAACTGTAGATATTCTTCTTAGTATTTTATTTACTAACAATTCTAAAATAAGTGTTGAGAGTTTCGAGTTAAGCGATACTGTTTAGATCTACTTCAATATAAAGCATTGATAGAGGGAATGCTGTCATACAGCTGACATAATACAATCGTAGACACCTACAGTAATATTACGTATAGTTTCGTATCCAATATAAAGTAAAAGCTTTGCTTTGTGAATTCTCTGTGGAGTTGAATGAAGAGAAGCTTCGGTTTTATTTGATTTCGTTGCCAAAGTATGAACAGTATATTCTTTTACATCTGATGCACGACAAGTGACTTTCAACACTTATTCATTTTGATTCCCCGACAAAACGCCGTGTTGTTTTCAATAAAAAAAAATCTCATATATATTGAACTATTAAGTAAATACTAACCTCCTTAATAAATTACAATCAATATGGTTTTGAAAACATGTATACAGCGGTACATATTTAAACCGCCTTTGTTTTCAAGTAATGCAACATACCACACACTTATGACCCGCATGTGTCGGGAATATAACATATTTATATAATCCAAATATACTGAAAGAGATCACTTGTATGCTCCCAATAATTATACTAGAGCGAAATCTCATGCACTGTTTTACTCACCCAAAAGCTGTACAAATGTATGTAAGAATTCACCCATTAATAGAGAAATTTGTTTGCTAAACTCGTTTGCTAAATACAGCTTCTGCGGATAGTATTGATATATTTTTCTGTGCATATCGGCAGTTTAGCAGCTATCTGCTTTCTATGTACTGTAACCATCATATTCCATCCTGCCCCATTTAAGCAGCGCGTAATAAGCACGGGTCAAACTAATATTTTTTGGTAGGTTAAAATTCAAGCATGGCAATACCACGTCAGACCGTGCATTTTGACAAGCAAAGACCGCCCGTGAATAAACGTGTAATTTAACAAAAGCTAATATGTAGTTTTTTTTATATCGTGGAAGCATCGCCTAACGCCATGTAAGTACTATGTAATTGAATTTGTAATCGTATTGTCGTTTTGATTTGCTAAAACACGGAATCTAACGATGTATTTTTGTTGATAATTAAAGGCTTCCTAAAAACCCCATTTTAATTTTTACATTTTAAATGTATGGTTTATTAACATCTTTATAATAGATAATCATTACGTTTGTGTAAATCTTGACAATTTACGTCAATTTTTATATATAAAATCTGAATTGTTTAACCTGATGCCGTTTAGACGACGATAAAGTCGGTCGGAGTTTTATTTAGAGGAATGACGAGGATAGCTGTGGCTTACGCTAAAATGTTGGCCAGATGTACCTATAAAAAGTGGAACCTTTCACAAAATACTCCGGCTATTTGAAATTAAAAAAAACTTTACATGTCAATAAAGAAGATTTTAAGAATTTAATGTAGATGATTGGTGTCAAGAATCAAACATTTAATATATTTTTTTTTATTTTTTTTTATTTATTAATAAAACATATAAGACATGAATATCATGATATTATATTCCCAGGAGTTGTACGAGAAAACTCATTTGGGACGGTACATAAAAAGAATAGTACATTTCTTGTAACAATACATAGTATACATTTAAACAATAAAAATTTAAACAAATTTTAGCAATCTATGAACTTAATATTAAAAAAGGAAAGAAAACATTTAAACAATCTGTGAACTTAATATTAAAGAAGAAAATAAAAACATTCAAACAATCTGTGAACTTAATTTTAAAAAAGAAAAGAAAAACATTTAAACATTCTGTGAAATTAATATTAAAAAAGAAAATAAAAACATTTAAACATTCATTTTATTTTCAACATTTTATTTTTATTTAATTTCGAAATCATTTGCAATTTGGACTTTAAGATTTTATATTTAGCTAGGTAAACGCACAAAAACTTTATAATTTTTGCATGTAAGAATAAAACTGTAATTTCGAGAAAATGCCTTTGTTATTTTTCAACTACCTGGTTTACATATTTTAATTAGCAATACACAGTGATTATTGAGGATCCGAGATTATTTAAATTTTGATTCCTATTTTTTTTATCTTGATTCTTCACACATCTTGTGTGAAGGTCGGACATAATTATTGTCCACATTTTGGAGATTCTCATCTTTACTGGTCGAGCGACACTGGCCAATAGCGTATATTTTGTGATGGTTTTGATTT
Source organism: Micrasema longulum (assembly GCF_059751315.1). Lineage (NCBI taxonomy): Eukaryota > Metazoa > Arthropoda > Insecta > Trichoptera > Brachycentridae > Micrasema > Micrasema longulum. The sequence goes on from NW_028277412.1 coordinate 201,590, forward strand.
GCATTTTTTTTTCGGCTTACTTTTTGCATTGTCTCACCACAATGCACAGAGCGAGCTGTTTACCAACAAAGGCATCATTTTATTTTTCTATTTAATTAAGTTTTTTTTTTATAAATCTTTGAAATCTGTTGATACATTCAACACATTCTTTTATTTTATCAAAAAATTGTCATTTTTCACACTCTTCACAAAGGGACGCTACAGTACTTCTAACTGAAATTTATAGTTTTAATTACATGTTGGGTTAAACAGCCCATAAAGTAATGCCGACTACAATACCAATTTTAAAAAAAAAACATTCTGCTAAAATAATAAAATGTAAATTTTTCACGATACTTTCCCAAATTTTGCTAATAATTTCTTAGGAACAAATTTTTGGTGACGAGTACACATGTTCAACTTATTTTTTTAATGTATTGTATATTATATAAGAATTTAAAAAAATATATTTTTTAAAAGGCAATTCTATCTATTTAGTGTAATTCAATAATAGAAGATAAATATGCATGTAAAATTGTATTGACGAATATCTACAAACTGTATGTGTTCCAGTATGCATCTTTGTTGAATTAAATTATAAAATAAAATAAATTAAGACGTTTTAAATTACAATGGCAGATCCGTACCATTCGACTATTTTTTGTTGAAAATAGGGAAACATTATTTTAATAATTCCGTAATGCCAGATAGAACAAATTCTTTTTTACAAAAACGCATCACATTTTTTAAGAAGTTCAGTGCTTCGGGAAATTGTGTGCAAAAAATGTTTTCTTACACGCGGTAAAAATTAGAGCATTTCATTGTTCTGCGAAGTTTCTCGAAAATGTGCGAAAAAGGTATAAAAATGAACCACCTTGACCTACGTCACAAGATATTGCTAATCAACCAATCAGCGAAGGAAAGATTTCCAGTATCCAACTCATGAGTCAGTACATTTAACCAACGAAAACTAGTGACGTCGGCAGATTAATTTCAAAATAACAAAATTTAAAAACCGTAGCGATGATATTACGATAAAAAAATTCTATTGACAAATAAATATATATAAACCACTGAACTTCCTTACTGTAAAACTTTCACGTAACTTGAGGAATAATTTAATAAACTTCTTTAAAATAATCTAACTTACATATTACAATAGAGAAAAAACATTTTCAATTCTACCACTTCTTCACAATATTTTAAATAATCCCACTTTGCCTGTTTATCTGAGAGAGCTCTTCCAACATCTATCACGACACGGAATATCTCTTAGTTCTAGTAACGAGAGAACCATTTTAATACTCTTTCATCGCTCTAATTTTCTTGCCTCTTCTTTCACAGTAGTAGCTGCTCGATTGTGGGATAATCTACCCACTAAGGTTAGAGACGCTACTACTACTACTACTACCATCACTCCATTTCCCCGTAGGGGTAGGCAGAGAGAATGGACCGCCGAACACGTCTATTCTGGCATACAATCCTAGCCTCTTCCATATTCATACATCTTGTCATACATGCCCTTCGGTTCTGTCTGCTTTTGTCATGACCAGACTTAAGCTTTTGGTTTATCTGATCATGCCACGTCTTCCTTGGTCGTCCTCGTCTAACGTTGCCGGTTAGAGACGCCCCCTCTTTATTTACATTTAAGTCAAGATTGAAATGTCACTATGTAAATATTTAAATTGTTCCTTTATCCTTCTTCTTTCCTTCTCATCCCCCCTCCTCTCTTCATAGTATAGTGTTATTTTTTCATTTTGTTAATCTTTGTTTTTAATTTATCATAAAATTGTATGATTCAATATGTCCATGTACTTGTTATTTTCTCGAATTGAATGGTTCGGGTAGGTAAGAAGAAATTGTCTAAAAGCAATATACCAGCCCCTATATGAATATTAATTGTAAATGTATATAAAGTGTCAAATAAAATAAAATAAATTCTTTAAAAAAAAGTTTTATCTTTTCCAGATATCTTTATAAAGAAATTTTAACGTTTTAATTTGTTTTATAAAAAAATGATGAAAATTATTAATATTGCTCCATAAAAGTACTTGTTTACTCATCTCGTTTTTTTTTGCTGGATTTTTTAATCGATAAATGTTTAGTTTATTCTAATGCGTAATATCTTCATTCAAATTGAAAACAATAATTCATTACGGCATAAACGATTAAATGTTTCGAAAAATTCCATGACAGTTCTTTACATTTTATACAACGCAATAGAATTGATTAAAAACTTAATTTTTTTTTTAATCCTAATGTTTCAATTTTCATTAACAGTTTGATTTTGAATAACGGTCTGCTCACCAGTATAACAACAGTATAAAAATAATATATTTACTACCAGACAGTTTCACTTCTGGTTTTAACCAACTTATAAAACTTGAACTAATAAAACCCCTAAGTACACTGTTAAAACTTCATACAAAAAATGATATAAGAAAATAAACTGAAAAGTTTCACTCGTTTTCCCGAATCCACATTACATAATAATAATAATAAATAAATAAAGATAACACATTTTACGTGAGCAAAAGCATTTTCTTTTACAATTTTTGCTTTTAAATTTGTTAATATGAACACGAGGTATGTTCCAAAAGTAATTGTGCTAGATTTGTATATTTGTTTAGAAAAAACAACAAAATATTGCTGGTACACTTGTTGAATATTTTTCCACATAACTGCCACCCCGTTCAATGCATGTGGTGAGCAGTGGCACAAGCTTCTTTATGCCCTCCTCGAAGAATTCTACCGAGAGCTCCTTCCCCCACTTCAGAAACTTTTTCTGCATCTGCTCGTTGGTGTCTTCAGAGAAGTAAAAAGATGATAATCCGAAGGTTGCGAGTCAGGAAAATAATGCCCGTCGTCACAAAGCCTTAGCCACCAAGACGCTTTTCACCGTGTGCCACGCTTGTGCCACGGCTCAAGAAACGGTAAAAATAATCAACAAGTTAATTTATTTATTTATTTGTTTTTTTATAACGTATAAGTAGCTTTTTTACATTTATGATAATGTTCTCTAACTGGTATCTGTGTATAAACAATATCCTGTTTCATTTTTTCAAAAACAATTTTTCTAAAAAAATATTAAAATCTACTACACTAACTTTCTGAACAAGCCTCGTAAAAGTTATTAACTTAAAACCGTCATCAAATTTGATCACTGGTCTCTAGACATCTTGGTTAATTATTCTTGAGCCGTCAAAATAGGAATCAAGTTGTTGAAGAGTGGAAAAAAGAAACGCGGATCTCTCGGAAACGAGTCCATGATATTACGACCAGGCCACAACCAGATTAAAAAACTAACACAATACAACAAATTTTAAATGGTATTAATTTTTATTTAAGAGTGTACGTTTTTTTTATAAACTATATATATTATAAAGTTATAGGAAATAAAATGATTTGAATAATGTTCATGATTTTAATTTAGTAAGAATTTTAGTTATTTGATAAAGTATGATAATTTATTATGTATGGAAGTAAAACATGAAACTGGCAGGGAAGGACTAAAACAGAGTAAGCGCTGTCGAAATACGACCTCTTAGACAAATGTGTGGGAAATCAAGTATGACAGGGTTACGAATGATAAAATTAGGTGAATGTTAATCTGAGTCAAGTATAATTGATAATATTGAGAAAGAATCTCAGAGAGGGTTTTAACGGTGACGAAATAATAGTAAAACAGGTAAATATGGCGAGAATAAAAGGTAACATGGGACGAGGACAACCAAGGAAGACGTGGCATGATCAGATCAACCAAAATCTTTAGTCTGGTCATCTTAAAAGCAGCTCGAACTGAAGGGCATGTAAAACGAGATGTATGAATATGGATAAAGCCAGGCATGTATGCCAGGATCGACGTCATTGGATTCATCCTATCTCCCTACCCCTACGGGGAAATGGCGCGATGGCTGTAGTAGTAGTAATGAAGAAGTTATATATTTAAGCATGTCAATCATATCTTTTTAACTGCTTAGTAACTTAATGATGCAATGCAACTGAGTGATGAAAGTCAATAATTTAATACTGATACTGTCATACTGTGCAGAAACTAGAGGGCGGATCATAAGTCTAATTATACGCTTAATGTTTTTTTACAAAAAATATGAATAATACAAAGATACATTTCAAAAATGTTTTGAGTATGTCCAAATGCTTGCAGACTGGCTGGATTCATTCCCTAAGGCGTCATTCATCTTGAAATTTGTTGCAACAGAGAGGGAAAACATTTTCGAGAAGGGAATATGGAAGTCTAGGCATTTACGCGCATTTAGCTGATTTTACTGGCCACTTAACACACTATGTAACATTCACCATTCTGCTTATGTTAAAACATCCACATTTCGTCAACTCTTCCATCTGTTGACTTTTGTGGAGTAAAAGAGCTGAAACTTTTATCACGTGGGTGAGATTCATCCGGCTGAACCTATTCACCTACTCGACAACGCCTGAAAATAATTTTCCAATTTTCATACTTCTTCTTTTACCAGGTAGTTAATTCAACAATGTTTTGAGTATGTACAAATGCTTGCAGACTGGCTGGATGTCCCTAGGGAGTCATTCATATTTAAATTTGTTGCAACAGAGAGGGAAAACATTTTCGAGAAGGGAATATGGAAGTCTAGGCATTTACGCGTATGACCTGTCATTAGCTGGCTTTAGTGGCCACTTTACACACTGTGTAACATTCACCATTCTGCCTATGTTAAAACATCTACTTTTCCTCAACTCTTCCATCTGTTGACTTTTGCGGAGTAAAAGAGCTGAAACCTTTATCACTTGAGTGAGATATATCCAACTGAACCTATTTACCTACTAGACAACGCCTGAAAACAATTTTACAATTTTTACACTTCTTCTTTTACCATTCAACAATGTTTTGAGTATGTCCAAATTCCCCTCTTGAAAATGTTTACCCTCTGTTGCAACAACTTCAAAGATATATTTGATTAAAAATGATAAATTTCTAGGTTCGATTCCTGGCAGAGAGGACGTTAAATACATGTTTTTTTTTTAAAGTAGTTTAATCTGCAATATTTCATTGCTTCTAGACTCAAACTTAGGAACGATCGCCTGACCTTTGTGTAACAGATGATCGAATTACGCTGCATTTTATTTAACGAGGCAGTGCCCTATGCACTATCATGTTGAGATAATGGCTTAAAGATTAATAATTATTTATTAAAACGTCACTATCGAATGTAAAGTATTTTTTAAGACGCGCGTCGCACGTCCTTGATATTAAATTTTGCTTGTCTATGGAATGCTGTCAGGTTCTATATCGACTAACACGTAGTGACCAAACGAAACAAGATTTTTAGCCAAAACCTTGACCAAAGTTATTTAAATAAGTTTAAAATAACTTCATAACGCCCAAAATTAGGCGTTTTTTATTGTGAAAACTCGTGAATTAATTAAAATATGTTAAATGAAACACGTGTTGAAATTAAAGTCATAAATTTAATGAGTAAATTTGTTCATTTTTAGCGCTTTTTGGTTTGGTATTGCTAAACATATAACTTATATGTAACAGTTCTTCAATTTACGCTATAGGTATTTTAACTTATTAACTTAAAAGAGTTAAAAATAAATAAATATGAAAGATCTTAGAACTTCTAACTATAGTCAACAAAACACAAAATCAGTATAGTTTTTATTTTTTATGTTAGACAATTTCTAAACAATAATTAATTATTTTAATGGTGTTGTCCATCCAACATTTCTAACTGTACTAATTTTCCACCCGAGTACAGCCGAACGTAATCCGACTCATCCCGACCGCAGGTTTCGGCTGAACTAAAATTTCGACCGAAATTTGGCCGAGACTAAAACACGTCTTATTGGCCGAAACTGGCCAAAAACGAAATCAAAACTACAGTCGGTCGTTAAAGATAGCCTATTGAGGAATACACGCTGCATTTGGTTGACAAATGCTGTGTCCTATGCACCGCTGTGTGGGGAAAGGGAAATGATGATGATTATAATTTTGAGCATGTCGCTGCATAAATTCAAAAGGGCCCCAAATCGAAATTTGACTTTCAGTAGACCCGATTAAAGTTTTTAACTCGAGTTTTTGCCTCTTTTATAACCTTTCTTTAAATATATGTTTTGAATATTGCTAGATGCGTTTTTCAAAGTTGTACGTATCTAATTATGGAGTTTTGTGTTAACTATCACATAGAAACACAAAACATAATGTGGCGGTTTTGCTTTGAATACCAAAATGGGTAATTTATAATGCGAAATCCATGTGAGTCTTTTTCCTACATATTGAGTTTTTCTACTGACATTCTTGGTGGAACTACATTTTAATTATAATAATAAAAATACTTTATAGTTTTATTCCACTTTTATTTATAATTAGTTCATAATTTTTTTACCAGTGACCGGGTTTCGTCGTGACTGACTTCGTCAGACTGGTGGGAGACTAAACAAGTTTCTATGTTACTTACAAGCGCAAGCAGGGGTTGTTAATCATGATTTTATATAATTATGTATTACGTATATAAAATAATTTAAATTAAAAACATTTAAGTAAAAGGTAATAACAATTATAAAAATATAAGTTTTGGATGTATGTATATAATAAAAATTGGTGTAAAATATTTAATTTTATGAAGTTTTATAATGAAAAAGTATTTGAATTACATGTATTATCTTTTTCTTATAGTAAAATATCACCGATTTAAATCTCTTTTTTGAAATTTCGGGGTTTTGATTTGTGGTCCATTTGAATTTAAGCAGCGATGTATCTAATTAGTTTTTTTTAAGCCTTACTTGCCTTCTGGTTCACTCTTTGTGCAGTTGTACAATTTATCGTGTGTTAAGTAGGCAGGACTACGACCAAGATCATCTCGTACATAACTCAGTAACTGTGTCAGGCAAGAAAGATCGCCGCTCTGCTTAGCTAAGTTGGCACTTAGCCAAGTCTGGCTTTATTAGGCCGGGCCGTCTCTGCTTGCTGAGGTTAAGTGTCATTCAAGGTTGGTGATAGATTTCAAATTCACCTGACGATAAGCGATCTTAAATCTCGATCAAAGCGAATATTTGTTGTTTTTTTAAAAAACAATGCACGAACATAAAATGGAAAATGCCCTTGATGAATTGATTTATCTCATCACACTGTGTTAATTTTTATTCACACGAAACGCAAAAGTTGATGAATCGTGGTACATATAAACGTAATTATGCAGAAAGCTGCCAGCCATAGAAAAGTGAAACTAAGATAATAACACTTTTATAAAAAGAGTGAATAATCAAATCTACACAACAGTTCGAATGTTATTGAGCTTTTTTTTATATTCCAAACAAGAATTATAGCACCCGCGTTTTCCCTGTACATTTTATTTCGCATATTGTAATACTTTTCTTACGAGATAGTTACGTATCAATAACTCCTCTAACATGTGGTATAGGTTTGCATGTTCTAATGCATTTCAACGCGATGCCCTCCAGCTACCCGCGCTAACTTCATGCCCCGCGAGACCCCTAAAAATGTATCATCTCCCCTTGATTTTGGCCTTTATAAGGAGGATTTCTAGACCCAGAAGTCAGACTATTCTGGGACGTCCTCTAACTTTTCTGCTTACCTAACTTCTTGGTACTTTTTGGTAAGGACACCCATTCAGGGCTCTCCTAGCGAACCAGCTTGCTTTCCTTTTCTGGAACTCTTTGGTACTAGGCAATCCCGTACAATCATATTATACTGTCAACCCTTGCTAACCTGGTTGTTTGCCTTATTTGGCTCATTCAGGTTCTTTGGTCAGACATATAATTTGATTAATCGAGATCCTAGTAATTGATCTCAAGTACCTACTCAGTGAAGTACGAATGCTGGCTGTTAGGCCCTTTCGCTAACTTTTAAATACGGTACGAGACATTATATTACTAGGAAGAGAGAATTGGGCTGTCTTAATACCATATGTCACTTTGCCCGGGCCATCCTAAATCGTAAATCAACCCCGTGTCGTGAAACAATATTCCCGCTGCTTCTCAATCTGTAAAGTCAGTGCTTGTCAACCCGTGTAACCAACGATATTGTATTAATTTAATTTTCTAGTGCTTATACTGTATGAACTGAGTCAATATATATCTTTGAAATATAACCAGACGTGTTATAGAATCTAATTATGAATTTGACCAGTTTTAATGATTTTTAAAGTACCGTAAGATTTTTCTTGTTTTGTGGGTATTGTTATGAAAATTGAGAAATGCAATTTTTGTGATCAACACTTTTTTCGGTAGGTGATTATTACAGTTTTTTATACGAAAGCGGTCTGGCTGTTTTTAGCAAAACATAGAATCGATCTTACTGAACCCGATAATACCAATATCTAATTTTTATCACAACTGTGGACTGGCTGATTTCTGCATAACTACGTTCATATATACATTTCAATTTTATTTATTTATTTGTTACATGTTAAATATATTACATAAAAGATTATAGATTCCTAATTATTTGTTTATAACATCAAAACACACAGTTCTGTGAAATAAAAGCAGAAATTGAACTTGACTTGGAGACTACTTTCGGGTAAAAATCCTCAAAAAAAAGAAATCAAGTGGAGATAAGTTTGCCTCGCAGTGTAGAGGTTAGTGCATTTTCCATACTTTGTTTTTATGTTTAGTTGTATTTTGTATTTTGTATTTTGTATTTTTTTTGCACCACAACAGGCCAGGAAGCCCAATTACAGTGGTGAATTACATCACAGAACACCCAGGCTTAAGAAAAATCACATTTAATTTTTGTGTTCTCACCGGGAATCGAACCCGGAACCTTCCGTGTGTGAGTCAAGCGTCTTGACCACTAGACCACGGAGGCCGCCGGAGGACGTCAGTTGTGAGCAGACATGCGTATTTAAAAACCTTCGCCATAAAATTGCCGTTAATTGTACTTTTTTTTAGCTTTATACTGACAATAATAAAAGTAATATGGAAAATAATGTAAGTTTTAATAAATTGTAATACATAAAGCGTCATTAAACAGAGAGTGTATAGTAATCTAGAGACAGTTCTCTAAAAGCCATAAACATTTTTAATAAGTATGTCAATGTAACCAGTGGATTACTGCAAAGGACAAAAAAAATTTTAAAGACTTACTCCAGGTTACGCAGGGTATCAAATATTTGAAATAATAATAATAATAAATCTTCATTAACCAAAACTAAATAAAATAATTATTTATTTTGTTATATATTAACAATTGTAATTGGGCCTCCTGCGTCGCGATTATAAACGCTATCTTCATCGGTAATCGGTACATATCGAGATGGTGTAAACTAACATCGATAGTCACGTACGAAAATGTGTATATTTGTATGAAAACTTAAAGTATCTTCATCGGTAACCCGTAATTCAACATGTTTTGAAAAATTGTAAATATATTTCATTTTTCATGCTGAAAAAATATTTTTACTTTGTAGATAAAATTGAAGATAAATTTTAACTTTCCATTAGAGTACGGACCCTGGCCTGTTGTGGTTAAAATAGAAAAAGAAAAATACGAAAATTGTATCTTTCTCCTTTTGATGCTAAGTTTAATTTTTCTTCTTTGCATACCTACAATTTTTTTTCATTCATTTTAAAACCAGTTTATTTAAAATTTGTTAGCTTTAGAACAAGCTTTTTTTATATTTACATATTTAAATGATTCAATTAGATTTTTTTTCTCAATGTTTTTAAATGTAAAGCAACAATTCAAATTAATTATATACATATAAGATAATATATAAACAGTTCCCCTAGGAAATTTTCATTGTAAATTTTTCATTAAAAGGGAAATTTTATGGATTGAAATATTTTGATTTCATTAACAAAAACAAAATAACGTGTTTTAGATCTTCAGATGGCACATTCGCGATATTATGTCAAAATTAATTGATTTAAGCGATGTTGTTTTCTTATGATTCAAAACTTTGAACTTTATCATGTTATTAGGAAATGAATAAATTCTCACTTCATTAGTAAGCCAAACAGTTGTAAACGCCGTTTTTATTACTGTAATTTAATTTTAGGCATATTAAAGTTTATTGTCTTAAAGAACATAATGTCGAAATACGGATTCTAAAACGAGAAACTTATATTATCTCTCGTGAAACTATTAAATTTATGACCTACTGCTTTTTCGATAAATCTTGGAAAATTCTCATTTATTCTCAGAACATGGGTATTGTAAAAAAATACACTGTTGTTATTAAATAATATATTTTCATTTCGAAAAAAGCGTCGCTGCTCGTTCTCAATAAAATAAAATATCGTTGAAACCACAGAAATGACCAAAAAAGAAAGAAAATAAAATAATATTTACCTAGAAGTTAAAAATAAAACGTACTTACTTGTGGTGTAGATCTCACTATTTATATTGTTATACCATACCTGCGAGTCCACAATACTACTTCGGGACCACGAACCAGTTTGTTTACATTCAACGTTAAATTTAAAAAAAAACAGCAAAGTTTCTAGTACTTCTCCTAAACACCCATTAGTTGATTTCCAACTTTCGTCAGAAGCGGTTCTTTTGCCCGCGCTGCGAGCATGAATTACCGACTTTTTCATGTTTCTAGCAATTAAATAAAAAAAATTATCACTTTTGACATTTACTGTAAATAATTGAAGCAATTGCCTATGAATGTTACTTATTTCTGATTTAAAGTCTCTCATTTTTTTCAAATGTAATGACTACACAGCACCGTACAGGCGAATGTTTTTGGAACAGTAAAGAAAAGGCTAAAAAATTCATAAACTGTCTAATACCAAATAATATTTAATCCCCATTACGTAAAATGTTAACCAAGTAGTTTTGAATAAATTGTTTCATTGTTGGTTAATACAAGTATGTTATAATATACGATAGATAACGAACACAGTCCCATTGGTGATATTAAACCAGATTTCTAGACGAGTGTTTTTGATTCGATAGCCACAGTCAGTTAAAATCCTGAAACAGGCAATCGTGTGGTAAATAGTGTGTGTAAAGGGCCGTTTACATGTGGACCTCATAGTGTGTGTAAAGGGCCATTTACATGTGGACAATAAAATATAGATGACAATATTGTTTTATCCAGCTCCGTGAACAGCCTTGACCAGGCGGAATAGGACGCTAGGACAATACCAAAATTTGGTCACGGTTCACAATACACGACGGCGTTTGTTACGAGTGAATTCACCAAAAATATTATTAATTTAAAACCAAGATGTATTGGAATTGGTAAAGGACAAACTAAATAATAAAAAAAAAATATTTTTGATAGAATCATATCAACACCTTCACGTCAAGCTAATCGCCATTGTCACAAGATCCTGTCCGTGCGTGTTCATACGAAGACAATGTGGCGCGGTGGTGGGGGTTATCATTATTCTGCGGAGATTCCACCTGCCCATCAATCTGGGTTGTGATGTTTCTGGACAATGTTTTGTTGTACAAATTGCTATTTACATTTGAACAATGGTGCAAGAGTCCTGGGACAAAACAATGTCTATTTGGAGGTAGGCGAGATAAGGGAAGGAATATAACGCGTGTGCGTTTGAACGTGTTATATTGACTGATTGTTAGTTGGCTAGTTTCTGAGTATGAAAGTGTTAAGGTCAAGTGAGCGGGAGGTGAAGTAACCGCCACATCTACATGTAAACGGCCTTTAATAGTTGGCGTATTTGTGAGATCCTGAGTTCGATTCCTAGCAAGGTAAAAGTGGAATATTTGTTTTATAGGGGATTCTACACTGCAATATTTGATTGTCTCTGAACTGGCAACTAAAGCGTAAGACTAACCGCCTTACCTTCCATGTAATAATTATGATCTAAATACGCTGCATGTACCACTAGGTGTAGATAGGAAATGTTTATGATCATATAGGTACTAGATTGTACCCCCTTGGGAGTTTATTAATATTGATAGATATTAGAGCATTTAAAAAAAAACTATTGATTTATTCTGAAAACCATAAATATTTCTTCATTTGTACCCGAAAATGCATAAGGCACTGCACCGACAATCCAAAAAAGGTGTTTTTTTGTAATATGCGTAAAAGTAATGGACAAAGTCCAGGGATCATGAAATATTGCAATGAAAAACTACCTTTTAAAATAAATCATATTTGACGTCAACCGTGCCAAAAATCGACGCCGGGACCTCAGGGCTCATAGGTAAACTAAATATTATATTTTGTGAATGAGCACAAACTTTTTTGAATTTATTTAAACCGTTAAAAATTTCTCCGATAAAATATTTTGGATGATCTTTGAACTTATAAACTACGTTATAAATAAACTCACGCGTCTTACGTACAATAAGGGTGTTGGATAAAAGATGAGAGTATAAAGATATCATTTGACGTGGGATCGGTTGAAATGAGATAAAATATCGACTACGTCTGAAGAATCGTTGAAAGGGTAAAACACGAAAATGGTTAAAAACTTTCGTATATGCTACACATTTATTTTATGGGTTATTCTGGGTTAAAAGTAAACGAGGCATAGAAAAAAAGGTTGTCCGTTTTGAAATATTCATGTGTTTTATAGTTGTAAATAATAATCGTTTATTTAAAACCACCCTTCATCGTTAAAGATTATATCCATTCCAATTTTTCTACATTCTATAGGACTTATATTGACCATATCGAATCTGTCCAACACCGTTTTTTAAGAAAAGGGGCATGGAAGCTCGGATTGCAAAGGGGTAATTATTCTTATTTTGAAATAGAGCAATCTCTTAATCTGTCTTCATTGGAGAAACATAGAACTGAGATGGACCTTATATGCATTTTCAAAATACTTAATGCTTTAAGTAATGTCCCACCTATCTTGCAATCAAATTCTTTTCACGTTCCCAACCATGTCGCCAACATCTGCTGGCTATTAAATCTTCTAAGACCAACTTTTGTTTTTTATGCTCCAATGTCCAGAATGTGTAGATTAGTCAATTTGTCGCATATCTTGGAATTCTTTAGGATAGATTTTCCGGTTTTTTGTAGATCTCTTCGCCACTAAAACATTATAGGATTGGCGAGGTTTAGCTCGAAGTCTAATATGTTTAACGTGTTTATGAATAAATTGTATACCATTGTTTTATTGCCCTTGTTTGTCTTTGCTACATGGTGTTATGTTCTTTTAGTTCAGTTTTTTGTACACAAGTTCTTTGTCACTGTTGTAATATGCTTAGGCCGTATATATAATACATAAATAAATTTAAAATATTGATATATGGACAATGTATCAGTTTTGCGTTTGTTTCTAACTAGCAAACTTAACCTTTAACTCTGCAACATACCGTTCAAACATCAATAATTACTCAAATAATAATGTTATGAATTTTACGATCGCTGTATTCAGTTGGTAACAAACCATGCGTAACAGATAGTTTGAAATTTTGGCCGGCCAAATTATGAAATTTCAGGAAATTTCAGGAAATTTTTCAGGAAGTATTTGGGAAGTTTTTTAAATTGTTAAGTCCATATAAAGTAGAATAAAACTTTCAAAAATATTCTCGTCGTTGTGTATGTGAGAAGAATATAATAATTTATTATTTTGATGTTTTTTATTAACTTTTTATTTTGATGTTATTAACAAGAAAAAAATACTTACAAATTCGCGCTATTTATAAATGGCAAAAAACCCCATATAATAGTTTTATGCATTTTTCCCCTTTCCAACGACTAAATACTGTATTAAAAAAAGACAAATAAAATGGTGCAAGGTGAATTTTGAATGAAGAATTAGTGGTAAATTATTAATTTTATTTTGGATTTTTACAGCTATTATATACAAAAATAAGTAGAAATATATTAACAATACTAGAGCCAATTTAAAAAATCCACTGTTAATCTTATAATATTGAATATATAAGGAAAGAATTAACGTAATTGTATGTGTGAATGTTTGTATTCATGTGTGTGTATGTGAATGTGTGTATGCGTGAATGAATGAGGGAGAGGGTACATGTGTATGTGTAGGAATGAATGAGGGAGAGGGTGCGTGTGTGTGGGTGCGTAAGTATATAAAAAAAGTTGAAACTTGTAATTATATTGAAAAGGGTACAGGAAAGAACTTGGAAAGAAGTTTGATTTATAAAAAAACATAAAAATAGTTTATACCTACTTTCGAAACCTTTTGGTTAAAATTTAAGTCAATAAATGTTATAAATTATATTTTTTTAAAGTATGGTAAATTTCAAAACCTTATTCTGAAAAAGGGCATTTTATTTTGAAATTTAATTGATACACGCTGAATAAATTATGTGCAACAAGTCCCATACAATACGGTAAAACTATGAACAGTACCTATACAAATTTCGAGATTCATCCAAACTTCTAGTCATTATCGACATAATTGGGCTAGTACAGCGAATGTCTGACAAAAAAATGACAAAAACGAGAGTGACCGAGAAAAATACAACTTTTTGAAAAAAAAAAATTCGAATGATTTTTAACTTTACGGAAAAATACTGGTATTTAAAAATTTAATCAATAAAACTTGATTTAAAAAATTCCATCCTACTTTTAAGAAATTCTAAATATTAATTAGAGGCATTATTAAATTTTAAGAATATTTTATAAAATCATGTAAACACTATGAATAAAAATGTTTTTTTCGTACATAAGGAACGTGAAACAAATCAGATATTTTCAAAGTAAAAATATAATAATGTTTTTAAACCAAATAATCAATTTGTTTTGTTTATCTTTACAATTTTATAATAGTAGTAAAACTAAATAAAAAACGTCTGATATTGTACTTCGTATCAAAATTAAAAACGATGATACTAATAACAGTCAACAAATAAAGTGGTCACTTAAACCAGCCATTGACAGGTCATAAGCCCTGTAGATGATTAGACTTCTATATTACATTCTCTTAAATGTTCTTCAATTCTGTTGTAATATGTTAATATAAACAGCTCCCCAGGGAGTTGAATCCAGTCATTGTCTACAAAAATTTGTACAAACTCAAAATATTGTCGTTATATTTATGTGTTAAATTTTATTATCATTTATACTGATTTCAATTGATTTAGCATCAAACAATAAAATAATAAATGTAAGAAAAAAGATCCTGCGTAAACATAGTACCTTTGTATTTTAAAGTGACATATTTTTATATTATATTTGAAATAAAATAAATAAATATTATGTTTTTATCGTCATTTTAAGACTCGATAACTGTATTTCATTATTACATTTTATATGCAGCTTGAAGCTACTAAGCTAATTTCGTATTTTAGATTTATGCGTTTTATTTTATCACCTTCTAGGTTGGAATTCATTGCCATTGAATAAAAATGTGGTTTGAATAAAGTTTCAAATTTTCCTCTTAACAAAGTCTCAATTTTTACTCAAGTTTAGGCGCGAGAAAACTTAACGTATCGCTGAGTTGATAATACTTTCGTTACAACTACTTAAGAAAATTACTTTTGCAACAGTTCCCTTAGAACAACTTACCAAGTGGAACAATCTGTCTTCTGATAGTTTTAAGTGGCGCTAAAAACACAGAAACGTTTAATAATTTAGTTAAGAAATCAATAAAATTTGGTGGGGGACACAAATTACATCTGCCCCAAAACAGTATAATATACTATGAGTTAAATAAAATATAAATGTTTTTTTTAAATTCAACAGAAAAAACATTTGGGTATGTGATAGTTTTTCACAATCACCATCGTTCCTTATTGACATTTTATGTGCACTGAATCGTCTTACCAATCTATTGAAAAGAATCTCGATCATTTTTTTATTTAAACCACAGATAATAAGTAATTTGTTTAAGTTGCTACTATAGGAACTTTTAAGAATAAAAACAAAACATTAAAAAATTGTTTTTTTCACAGTGAAGTAATGATGAAAATATCTTCTCATTCTTCATCCTCGCAATAGACATATGTAGTCTGTTCTCCAGATTGTTGTTAGTTCCTACTGTAAGATAGATTTACAGCTGTCCTTCCACCTATTGGGAGGTCTCCCACGAGGGCGAATACCGTGATGCTGATACTGCAGTGCAACAAAAGGGGTCTGGTGGTTTCCATTCTTTGGGACGGTACCAATTCCCCCTCGCTGTCTACTTCACCTTACGATGATGGCCTTAGCTTCACATATCTCTCTTATTGTAATCTTTCTCACGCGATCTCCTGCTATCATCCTTAATGTCTTCATCTCGGAAGTCTTAAAAACTTGTCAAATCCCAACTGTGTCAGCCCTAGCTTTAACGCAATATGTTATTATTTGTCTTACGCATGCTTGCTAGATTCTCATTTTACACTTAATAGCCATATATTTTTTTTTTTTTATCATAGATCATTCTTAAATAATTCAGGGGTTATATAAAATGAAACATAAAATCCTTTAACCAACAATGCCATGTATACGAGACTAGGGATAAAAATATTACCAATGAAGATCAAAACAGTATATAAATTCATTGTACAACGATTAAAAGTCGAACAATGAGTTACCTGAAGAAACAAAAGAAATAAAAAGCCTTGAAATATTTCAAATCAATTCCAAAAAATAGGTTCTTGATATTTTAAAAATAAAATGTAATGTTATTAAAAGTCTCTATTGGTGTTCTTTCCTATTAAGCAAAAAAATATTGAAAAATCACTAATGTTTTATTTTGATTTTCTTTTTCTGAAAGCCAATCACGCTTAATTTTTTTTTTTGGAAGTTCAACAAGGATACATAAAATACATACATTTTTAAGTAAGCATTACTAATATTTTACATATATATCCTCAATTATAGAACTCCACCATCTTTCATAAATTATATACAATAAGTGTGTAAAATCAATTTAAGTAATAATAAAGATTAAGTTTAGTGAAAGATAAAAATAAAGATTGAGTTAAAGAAATAAAATTGAGTTTAACATAAAAAGATAAAGCATTTGGAAAGCTTAGTAAGATAAAGCATTTGGAATAGGCAAAAAAACACTTTTTTCCACTGACTTTGAAAAAACCTTCGAAAACAAAAAAAATATTGTATTTAGATTATTTTAAGACAAAAATATCAAATAAACATTTTAGTATATTGAATTACTTAATTTGGTAGTTCTCAAAGTTCTCAAATCTTATTTGTAGGTAGGCTGTTTTTTTAATACTTTTAAATATGCCAATTCTTCTATGATACTAGTGCGTTCACATTTAGCGGTTTATTTGTAAAAATAAATTATTTAAAAGGTAACTTATTTTTAAAATGCACTACGAGAAAACCTTTTAGTGTAAATTTTATCTATTTTTAGATACTAAAAACACCTTAGAAACTTTTAACCCCTTTTAGGTTTTCCGAAACTGGGTGGCACTTAAGAGTTTTTTTATGGAACTCATCCAAGGAAAATTTATTTCATTTCCCTGTTTAGAAAAGTTGTAGAATTCTGAATTTCTTATTTGGTAACTGAGAATGTAATACAAAGGCTTTTGAAGTAAAGATAAATCAAAAAGGGTCAATACTTTTTAAGCTTCTACTTAAAAAGCGTGGGTTGTAAAAGCTTAACTTTCGGAAATTGTTATATGAAAACGAATGATTTATTTTCATACTTTGCCAGCGTCCGGACAGAAAGACAAATACAATACTGCCTATAAAACAGATGCAGAACCCTTGACGAGTGTTTTCGAATCGATGACTTTTATTGGGTAAAAATCCAGAAAATTCCTAGCTAGTCGAAAACTGAAACAATAAACCTCTATCTGTATATATATATAATTCTTCTGTACGTGTGATGTCACTGAACTCCTCCTAAACGGCTTAACCGATTTACGTGCGGTTTTCAACGAAATGTAGATCTTTGCGCTGCGCGTGTTCGCAAATATTAACATTTTCAATCAAATCTGTAAAAAAAGTTAGAAGCATAAATCTTTATTTCATCAACCTACCAGAGTTGCGTTTGACGAGAATGCATGTATAAAAAAATTGGAAGCACGTTAGTTTTTGGGTTTAAAAACAGTTTGTTTTTTAATGTTTACTAAAATCATTTGCTTTTTATGGATCCCAATCAGATTCTTTCTTAACATTCCTTATAATTTCTTCCCATTTATTTATTTTTACTGTTTTTTTTTGTAATACCACAATAATATTAACTGACATTCAATACATTTTTTAAAATCACATTCATTAATAAAGTGCACCCTGTTGGTGACAAGAGCCAAGTTTGACATTTGCAAAAAGAATTTTGTGTTTGAAAATTCGCTATTTTATGATTTGGAACTCAACCATAAACAAGTACCTAGGTGCCTACCTAAATTCAATATTTTAATATGAATAATTTTTAATTTTGGAATTCAATCATAATCAAGTACTTAGATACCTACCCATTTATTAATGAAAAGTATTTTTTTGAGTTTTAAAAATAACAAGTTTAAAAAATATGTTTATTTACGTTGTTTTTTTTTACAGGTGAGTAAGACAAAATGCTTACGAAAGCGCGCTGAATACTACCGTCAAACATCACAGCATGAGGTACATATTTTTTAATTTATTTAAATACCAAATTCTACCACCAATATTTCTACAATCCTCGATCGGTTGATTTTTGCAAATGCCAAAACTGCCACATCCCCTAATTATTTGAAATATCTGTCAAAAATAATTACTTCGTCTGTTGAATATTTCTTTTCAAATAAAGTCGATTACGCATACTCAAAATTAAATTAATCTAATAATCGTTTCAACTGCATTATGTTGCACCCTCAGAAATTTATGCACATTTTTGGTAGTCTAAATTGAGTTATTTCGAGTTATAAATGCAGTTTAATTACATTATTTTTCTTTTTTAAGGAGAACACTCACATATCGCTACGATTTTTTAAAAATAAATTTATCACAAACTTCAGTATTATTTTAAATCATTTGAGTAAAATATCGACAACGTTGCATTATTTATAATGCAAAAATATTTTTCTCATAATTTAACAATAAAATGAGAAAATATTACAATAAATTATTGACATTAAAATGTCAAGTACAGTACAAGCATTACTATTTTTTTTTTTTTATAATATTGTTCTCCTTCAAAATAACCGATTTCAACATACCACTGTGTACTTCTGGGGGTGCAATGTATTGAAACATGCAAATGTATCTGTTTGTATTCCTAAAAAAATAAAATAAACCACACAGAATCGAAAAATTCCAGAAGTAAATATGGAAACCAATTAGAAGAATGGTCAATGTTACACGAATTGAATAATTAAATTTTCAGAAATATCGGTTATAGCACGTCGTCTTTTAGAAACAACGGGATAAAATGTTTACTACAGAGACACCCATTATTCTAAAGCAATATCACTTTTGAGAGGTTTTTCAATATTACTGCACATTCTCGTTGAGAATGAAATAGACGCCTGTTTATCGGTCTGGCCAATATAACCTACTTAGAATAATGAAAACAGAATTGCCGTTACAGAGGTATTTTTAAAGAGACATAAAAAATAAATACAAAGCAGAAGTCCAGGTATGTATTTGCTTTGGCTAGTTAAGGTAATCACTGTTCACACTGTGTAACATTAACTATTCTGTTTATGTTTGAACTTGCGCATTTCTTCAGTTCTTTCGTTCGATGATTTTTGTAAAGCAAGTTGAAACTTAAACCTTAATTATATGTGCAAGATTCTACCAAATTATTTTATAAAAGGCGTTGCAATATGACAGCAAATTTTTTGATTATTAAAAAAAAAAGATATTCTCAAAGAGCCTAAGAATAAGAGAGAATACACTTTTATTGATATGGATGAGATTTATCTAACTGAATTATTTTACTTACGAGGCAACGCAAAGCCTGAAAATTCAATGAAGTAGTGTAGTAAGTGACACGCTTGGCAACCATGATTAAAGTCCCGAGAGTGGTTACTGGCAGGGTTGACGTCGACGTGAAAAATTTATTTTGAAGTTTGTTTTACACCGCAATATTTCACTATCCCTGAACTTAAAAGCGTAAGACTGATCACCTTACCTTCATGTTTCATATGATTGAATATACTGGTTTGGTATTTGGCGCCGTGCTTTATGCGCCATTGGGTACAGACGGGGCTTGATATGATCTTTTTTTTTTTAATACAAACTCAAACCACTTTCGGAAAAAAGGGATTTTGAGTATTATTCAATTAAAATCTAAAACCTACTTCCACTATCTACTAAAACAATTAGTAACGAGAAAATGTTTAAAAAGGCTATAAAAAAATGGATAGTGGAGCTAGGTAGAAGTAAAATGGATTGTCTCATTTTCCCATGCCAATATTGAATCAACTGCTCCACAAGTGTATAACCTTATGTTAGGTTTTTATTATTTTCATTGTGTGTTTTGTAATATAAATAATATAGATGTACATAAATACCTTGTTTTTAAAACTGTCTGAATATTTGTAATTATCTTCGTTTTTTAAGTTAGGTTTCTTTGTTTATTCTCAAATGTAATTTAAAAAAAGTATATTGTTAAGTGTCCTCGGCACGGGAAACCCCCGGTGAGGTCACATTATTTTTATTATTAATTATAGTTTGTAAGCAAACAATATGAATAAATAAACAAAAATAAACCCAATTGCGGTGGTGATTTATAGAACAGAATACCCAGGCTTAAGAAAAATCACCGTAGATTTTTATGATCTCACCGGCAATCGAACTCGGAACACTTCGTGTATCAGACAAACGTTTTCTTAGCCATAAAACCACGGGAGGCATCTAATGATAATGATGTGTAATACAATATTAAATTTGTGCTAAAATATTTCAAGTAATCAACACTATTTTGAGTTTGTCCAAATTTTTGTAGAGAAATACTGAATTTCCGTATTTCCTTCTCAAAAATGTTTTTTATATCTTTTCTAATACTTATATTTGTTTGAAATTTATTCTTGGCAAACAAATCTCTGTTTTGAAATATTCATACAATATTTGGCCCTTCTAATCACTGTGCTATTAAAATGCAAAGTTATGCAATAAATGGTGGAACACGGTTCTATTATTACCTGACCTAACGTTGGATAAAATAACCTTTCTTGATGTTATATTTGTAAAGGCTTTTATAACATTGGCCTGACTCTCAATCACTAAAAGACGGTAAGAGATATACCTATGTTTGTCAACGCCAAAATGGTTATATTAGTAGAAAATTTACAACTCTCCTGACCAACGGGTCATTAAGATGGACTTAAAAAATATTTAAAGATGCATATCTATTTTTAAATTATTTAATATTCTTATTTGTAATTAATATAATACAAATAAATTACATTTTCAGGAGTTTTTACAACTCAATTTGGGACTTAAATATTTTTTTTTTTAAAAGGCCGTATTCAGAACAACAAAAAAACAAAGCAAGTTTAACATCTTTATAACTAAATATATCACAAAAATATATTATTATCCAAAGAAATTTTCTTATACAAACAAAATGAATATATAAAAATGCCTTAAAGAATGGAGGAAGTGGTAAATATAGAACTAAGAGAGATAAATAAAATCCCATTTAATATATTCATTAAAAAAACACATGTTGCTTACATACGTCATATTTCGTTATTATTTTTATATACCTAATTGTGTTAATTACTTCAGTATCTCAATTATTCTACATTAAATCACAGTGATCCATTCCATTCGAACCAACCAATCAAGTAAACCTGAATTATATTTCGAAAAAGATTTAGATTCCTTTGTCGCCTGATCAAGCAAGTTCAAAATCACGTACCTACAACTGAGAAATGCCCCTTAGTCAAATTTGTAATACTTTTTGGTATCGAGTAATATTTACGTTTGATAAATATAACGTTTTTGTCTTGTTATGTTTTTTTGTTTTTCACACCCGATTTAACGTATATTATATCAAAAAACATAGGTAAAAGTATCGTATCTTTGTAATACGAATTGCGGTCATTATGTACAAAGTTTACAAATAATATTTTCACTCCTTATGAGTTCTTCAAACCCTAACACCAAACGACTTTCGTGATTCAAAGTTTACTTTTGTGGCTTGAATGAGATTACAAAATGTAAAAAGTGGTTGCACCGTGCTTTGTATGAATAAAGTTTACAAAATATATTTTGTGAAACCTACCATAGACAAAAAAAACATTTCTTGTATGTATTAATTGATTTTTTCACGCTATAATTAATTATAAATTTTTGAGACATTTAGTTTTAACCCAAAAGTCCTTTGTTGAGTTGGAACGATTAATAAACTGAAACAATTTAACAAAATAAATACTATTCAAAATAAAAAATACACATGGCACATCAATATTAAAGAGCCTGGAGCCTATAGAAACGCCTGAAAAGCCCCAGCAACGCGCTTCTCCAAGCCACTGCAGGGTGGATCCATCCACACCTGTTCGAGCGATGACGGGATATGCTGAGACCACCATAAGTGCTTCAAATTTAATTTTAATGATAGAATTGGCTTTACACTATGTAGCCATTTTACTGGAATAATAAAAAAATGAACGATCAAAGACAAATATTTGAAAAATCATCAAGAAGTTTACTACTCAAATCCCTTCTGCCTAGGAAAGATAAAAACTATATGAATTAAATAAAATACGAAACAAAAATAGGTACAAAAAATAAAAAAATAAATTATTTGAACACCATCATAAAAAATAACACAATCAAAATTAGAATCCTTTCTTCTTGTTCTTCGTCGTTTGTGGTAGTGGTAGTCACGTTGGCAGGAGAAAAGGATGTCTCACACTGTTTTGCTTCATACAAGCTAGATGCTATAAATTCACTTCAGAATTATTGAATGATGAAGTTATGAAAGTATTTCAGTATAATTAGCTTGACAAATAATGCATTCTTAATTGATCTGACTAATGCATCATTCACTTACATCTTAAAGTATAAATATTTATTTCCGATTACTTAGTTGCATTAATTCGCCCATTGTTGCGCTACGATTAATATTATACTTTGAGTTTAAAGTGTGTATTTTTGTTCAGAAAAAAATAATATTACTTTGAAAGGTTTTTAATATCGTTTTTCCTCAAATTTTATTTTGAAACAAGGTTGTAAAAAATGTACTTGTTTGGCCATTTTAAGTTTCGAACTACACAAGAGTCTTCGAAAACCTTAATTTTTTTTTAATGCAAATAATGTTCAATTTAACATACCATCGTTTTTTTCTCTCGCAAAACCTCGTATAATGCCTATTTTTTTATTTTTCAGACACTTCGTACAGTGATATTTTTAACACAAAAGAGTTAATCGAAGCAAGATAAGTTTATGACAGTGTGTGATAATGTTATAAATACATTTTAGCAAAAAAATCAAACACGTTTTGAGATAAACAGATACTTTTACATAGTTTTCAATTTCTTGAGAATTTGATATGTTCTTCTATAACTATGATACAAATGTTTTTAAAAATAATATTGGTATTTGACGAAATTTTTTCATCATGGCAGGATAAAATACATCGCACAAGTAGGCTGGCTTCGAGACCTTTTCGAATTTTTAGCGTCTGGCTTGTATGAAACGAAACTCTGCGTTGTTGGGATCCGCTACTGGAGGCTTCTTAAAGAAAGATGCAAGTTCCTTCTGTCACCGAGCCTGTTATCTTGTACGACTGCTTCCACGAGGTCGTTCGAGGAAGTTCACTTTACTCGTCCTACCAATTTGTTAATGTTATCTTTTCGCCTCGTAACGCGGCCGAAGAATTTGAGAATACCAATTTTTACATTTGAAGAAAGAGATTTTTCAATTCTAGGATTTATAAAAAAAAAACATTTATTATATGACATGTCAATAGTATCCGCAACATTCTACGCCAGCATCATATTTTAAAGATGTTAAACTACAATTTATAAAAATTGTAATCAAAGCATAAGCTTGAAATATGAATAATAATTACCCTTAAGAGTTTCAAGTTTATTACTACCAGGATATGATTTAATTTGAATAAGAATTCAATTTTATCATCTAGTTGTCCTCAGGGTTCTACAATGGAGTAGTCGCTTAGTAATGAGAATACAGTTTAACTGTTTATCGAATTGAATATACTATTTTCGTTATCTCTAGAGTAAAACTTATATTATTCATAGATATTATTAATAATCTTCTCGCTCAGGAAATGTAGGTCACCTCCCTTTGCTTATATTTCAATTAAGTTAATGCTAAGCCTGGTTTTGCCACCATAAATACGGAACATTCTTGGGTACAAATAATTTATTAACACTATTCATCATTTTATATTAAAACAAAGCTTTATACCCAACAGCACACAGTAAATTCGTGTCATAAAAAACGTATTCTCATCCCATGCAAATAAATTATTTTAGGCGATTAGAACCGAAGTAAGCTTGATACATCACAAACTTACAAAAATAAGTTTGAAATTTATGGTGTATATTTTATCCCCACTTAAAAATTAATTCAAAAGTGACAATCAGTTCCTCAAAATTATTTTATAAAATATTTTTTGTCAATTCTGTCTGACATCAAACACAAAACTACGCAAGTAATCGGATTTTTCCTGAGAAACTAGTATATAAGTATACACTATCGTAAAATAAAAGTTTAAATTAATCCCTAAAAGTCCCAATACTTACAAGTATACTTCGCTTTTTAGTGGTTTTGTTCTCATTTTCTGCTACATATTTCAATTTCATTTAAAATGAGTTTTTAATCATCGTTACCCACACCTAATGATGCACAAGGCATTGGTATTCCAATTGCAGCGTTTATCAATAATTTGTAATATAACATAAAGGCAAGATGCTTGGTTTTTCGCTCCAGGTTTCAGACCAGGAACTATGAAAAATTACAATGTGTTTATACCCTTCTTTCAACAAATTTTCATTTCAACCCTACTTTATCTATTACATATAAGTCATTGAAGATAAACTTTAGTTAAATGTTTTTTTTTTAATTATGTACTTTTACTACTACAATCATCACGCCATCACGGGGAGAATAAACCGCTACATTCGTCTATCCTGGCATACATTTCTAGCTATTTCCACATTCATATATCTTGTGATACATGCCCTTCGGTTCTGCCTGCTTTCAACATGAACGGACTAAAGATTTTGGTTTATCTGACCATGCCGCGTCTTCCTTGGTCGGCCTCGTTCTACGATACCATTCGTTCTGACCATATACTCGTATATCTGTTTTTCCATTCCTTCGTCATACATTTTTTCTACATAACCAAACTGTCTCATTGACTCTTTCTTAATCTTATTAATTATACTTGTCTCAAGTTTGTCTCTCGTTTGATTTCATCATTCTTAAGCCTGTCTTTACACATTAAATTATCTTTATAACCTTGTCCATGTTAATTTCCACCCATAAGTGTTGGAACTAATATTCCATTGTGTACTGCCAGTTTAGTTTCGATTAACTTATTTTTATTAGCAATTACTGTGCTCAATGCATCGTTCGTTTTGTTGCCGGCATTCACCCTTCTTTTAACATATTTTCAAAACCATCTCTCATTCATCTCTTGAAAACATGCATCCCAGGTACACAAATTCTTCTACTTGTTTAAGACATTCGTTGTTTACATTTATATATTCATATTTTATATAACGAAATTTACGTTTAAATGTATTTTTTATTCTCTAATAACATTCCAAAATATCGTGGATATTTTTGTGAATGAAAGATACCATCATGTTTTATTTTATTTTTTTTTTAGATCCTGAGAAGTTCTTAAGAAAATCTTATTAAAAATAATATGGTTAATGTCGCTTTTAGAGTCTAGTAAATCATGACATCCAAAAATATTTCGGCTAAGGGAACTAGCACAAAGCACTTAGGTAATCTTTATTGACCTTGCAAAAACTTTTCTCTACACCAGAAGAAGCTTTATATAAAGCACGTAGGCAAATATAATTGACCAACGCCACGATGTCTGGGCTCAAGAAAGATGTGGCGTCTAGAAATCGATCAGGGAATGTGGAAAATAGAGGTTTTCTTCGGAATCGTTAGGTGTGCAGCATTGGATTTTCCATTCTCTATGATTGTATTTATTTTGCAAAGATTTCCATTGAACTGAAATGATTCGTTAATAGTTTATATATTTTAAAGTTGTCATGACGTTCATATGATTGTTATTCAGACGTTTTTATAGCTCTGTCGTTTTGCTCACAATTTTCAACACTTCACTAAACTATTTTTTTGTTTTTATTTTTTATATTGTTATATATAACACAATTCTACATTGGATACAAGATCTATTATTTATTTAAATTACGAAGTTGAATTTTCTGCAATCTTTTAATGGACATTTTCACACCAAATTTGGGAAGTAAAATGTGTATAAATATGCAGGCTTATAAAAGAAAATAAGTATAATGTTTTTTTTTGCACCACAATAATTGCCAAAAAGCCCAATTATAGTTGTGATTTACAGCACATACTACCCAGACCTTAGTTAAATCACATTTCAATTGTTGTAATCTCATTCGGAGTCGAACTCGGAACCTTCTGAGTGAAAAACAAGCGTCTTAGATATTACACAATCAGGACGTATCATTTAACGATAATTAATGTATAGCTTAAGCATCAATTCTAGATAATTCAAAACGTTCATTTATTTAAACCTTAAAAATCAGTTTATATTAATATAATTTTTCAAATAAGTTTTATTCTTCAAATATTTATTTTAATATAAATTATTTCTACATGGGAAAATGAATGCCGAATGTTGAGAAGATGAATTTTTAGTTTAGAGTTAAAACAGTACAAATTACCAACTTATAAATTCAATAAATTATTAGTATAAATGTTTTCCTACGTGTATTTTTTTTTAATATACCCCTATGTAATTTACTAGTCCAATTAGTAATCAACGTAATCCTTAAAGTTTTTTTTGCTTCCATTAAACTCGTTTACTAACGAAACGACTATTGACTTAGAAAAGTAATAAACTAAAGTGTGGTTAATGTGAAATCGTTAATTTTCATGAAAGCCGAGGCTTCGCCGCCTCATATTTGCTTCAATAACAGTGAAATTCATCTTATAAACAGCCTCCATATTATTCCTAAAGTAAAGGATATCGAATTGAACTACTTAAGTAAGTCGCGTTTAGGCTCTAGAATCTAGAACCTTACGGCTTCCCAAGTTAGCTGAGCAAGAAATGGGTTAATCTGATACCATTTTCTTCAGTCTAATTCTTGGCTTTGTACTCGTTGACACCATTATTAAAGCAAGTTTAGTAAAGCTTATAACTTTGAGCCTTACAATACGTAAATGGTAGGCAAACGTTGCTTCGTCTTAGCTGTTTATGTGTATTTCACACCTTTAACATTATTTGCTGTTTGTTCTTTTGCGCCGAACACAAAAAATATATTAAGTTCTGTAAATATATTTTGGACTTATGACGCTTAAAAAATAGCTGTGTCGTTCCATTTTTAGCTGCCTCTTAAATTTCAATTATTATATTCCGAAACCCCGTTAGTCAAAAGGGTCAACAAAAAAACTATTCGCCGACTTTTTTGTTGAAGAGTTAACATTTTATTACGGTTTTGTACAAAATAATAAGCATTTTTATTTCATCGAAAATTAGGGTACCATTAGTAAATCTATAAAATGAAGTAGTAGTAAATCAACAAATTGATTAGATCAATTGTATGGGGGGGAACAATCACATAAGTCAACTTTTTCAATATTTTTTTATTTGCTTATCTTGTAGTGTGTAACTATATTCACACATGTTCCAAATCTCGTAAGTCAAATAAGCCTATAAGTTTGTTTTTTAAATTTTAAATTCCAAAAATTCTAAAATTGAAATGAGCTTACTTGAATTGTCTGATCGTAGAGTTGTAGCTGATTTGTTATTCTAATTTAAAATAATGATATCAATAATTGACAGCCCTGCTCTTCTTGAACTAATTCAAATTCGAATACCTCATAGGTGCACTAGAAGTAAGGAATTATTTTTTTGCAACAATTCACGGACCAACTTCGAAATGCACACACCTATACCCAGGATACATAAGTATGGAAATGAATAAGAACAAATATTCCATATTTTCAATACAAATTCTGTTCATGAATTAAAACGTACTCTCACTTGTTATTTTTATAAAAGAAACGGATTTATTTTAAAATATATTATTAAATTAAAATTTGTTTCCTGGAATACGTAATTTTTTATTTCTTTATTTTAACATGTTAGACATAATTTTAATTAGACATTGGTGGATTTATTGCCAAATAGCAACTTCTTCCAACTAACTGATGATGATGATGATTTTACTAAATAAAAGTATTATTTAGTTCATTAAAGTTTTTTTTTAATTTTATTGCTCAAAAAAACTTAAAATTTAATAAAGTACTAATATTGTATTAATTTTTTTTATTATTATTATCTCGTTATTTTTAACTTTAATGTGTTAATTTTTTTATTTTTTTTCTCATAGATTTTTTTCTCTTTTATTTAGAGATGTTATATTTCTTTTTTACTTTTTTGTTTTTTGTATTATATGATCACATTTTTTTTTAGTTTTAAGTATTTTATTATTTCATACAATGTACTACATGATTATTGCGCACTGCTGTGATTATTTTTGTTTTTTTTTTTGTAAAAGGTTCTTTGAACCGTTGATGTATGAATAAATAAATAAATAACATAAAATAAATTTATTAGTTATCAGCTACAACAAAATAAGATTATTTTCTAACTTTATGTCCTAAATGACGTAACATTGTAGAGTAAGAGAAGATCCCCTTACTATATATTCTCAGTTATTGGCAATACTCAAATTCCTATAAGTATGGAGAAAAAAAGGGACATTCTTTCAACAGTAGATTTGATTCCTGCAATATTTGAGACACAAAAAACTGTTTCCTTAAAAGTAATACATTTTGACTTATGAGGTTGTTTAAATTCTGTATTTTACTAAAATCTTGTGTGGCTGGCTAGCTGTGGTAAAACACGAGTCTACATAAGGTACGATAGATCTCTAATATTTATTTAAGGCTGTTGTCTGGTAAAACGAACGCAAAATGAGTAAAACGAACGCAATATTGTTATAAATTGAATATTACAACTAGAATTGTCTTTTTTTTTTAAATAAAGAGAATACAATTCTTTATAAAAAGGTTTCAACTAAAATATTTCAATGATTATTTTTTTTAAAGTATTGCCGAAGGAATAATTTTACGTAGAAAAACAGGAAAGTTTCACAAAAATGTATGTGATTTGAAATGCTTGTATTTTTTTTCACAAACAAAAAATTAAAATTGTGCTTGTTTATTTTTTTTTTCACTTTCATGTTCAATTTATTATCTTTAAATTATTGCAACAAATTTTAGTTCGATACTTAGTCTTTATTAAAATCCCAGATACTTAAGTTAAGTCTAAATTTGAAATGGCATAATCTGCCTGTCTAAAAGTACTTATATTTTAGTAACATAAAACTTTTAAGTATATTTAAAACAGAAATACCTTTAAAAACCATTGTTTCTATCTAATTTTTGTTTTTTTTATTTTTTTATTATTGCGCGATTAAAAAAAAACATTCGTTTTAAATTGGCAAAATCGTATGATTTCCTCATTTTGCGTTCGTTTTTCCAGACTACAGCCTTAAATAATGAAGTTGTATTTTTTTGTAATCATCAAATGGACATTTTTACACCGGATTTGGAAAGAAAAAAATGTATAAATATGCAGGTATATTATACCAAAAATATTTATCCTTGCTATGCATAGAATAATTACATGAATGTTTGGGGGTAGTTAGAGTCCGGGCTTCAAATCGTGTCGATTGGAGAAGGTCTCTGTGGCAGTTGAGCGTGCAACCGGATACCACCCCGGTTTCCCGGCGGGACTTCGGGACCGGGTTTGTCACCAGTTTGGAGGTAGGAAAGGTACGGAGAAATATAAACGCGTTGTTTCGTAGCTTGTTTCTTTATTGACTCAATGTGACTCCTATCTGACATCAGCAGTTATGCATGAACATAAGCATAGGTATGGTAGGGGTATTCATTGTCCGCAGTGAGTAAAATTAATGCCAATACCATAATAAATATGTTATTTTATTATTATTTTTATTTTAATTTTAATTTTTAATTTAAATATGTCGAAAGAAATACATATACATTATATATTTATGTGTGTCTTAATTATATTACGAGGATGATTTTTTTGTAACACAAAACTTGTATAATTATTTATACCGTATAAAAAAGAGAGCTAGAATAGAACTAGAAAGACAGGGACGCTGTACTTTGTTTTTTTTTATAGGAATTAAAAATATAAAAAAATAACAATATTTGCTTTCTTATGATTTACCCAAATATTTAATTTTGAGGGCCATTTTAACGAGTTGTAAATAACTCACTATTAGAAAATGGAAATCAAGTTGGGGTAGAGTAGGATTCGAGCCACGAACCTTTGGTCCGTGATTCCGAGACACTAGCCACAGGACCACAACCCGATTCAATAACCTGCTGAGCCTCTATTTGAAGGCTTGTCAGCAGGTGAGATAGAGAGGATATGAAAGAAGGGATGAAAAATAGACCACAACACCCAGACCAATAGAAGAAAAAAAAAGATTTCTTTCTTTCAACTGGCGGGAATTGAACCCGCGATGCCAGTTTTACAGTTGGCCGTCTAACTAACTACGCCACGGGGACTGTGACCAGTGTTTGTGTGAAAGAGACAAAAATAAAAGAAGAAATCATTTCTATCGGTCTGTTATTGACAGGTAGCGGACGTAAACGCTAGTTATATGCGAGTTATATAACCGGCGTATTTATGATGTTTAATTTATTATTCCTATAACAGGCACAAATTATATTTTATTTTTGTTAATTACGGATGAAGAATTATTTAACAGTATGTCTGTATTATTTTTTTTAATGTCTGACCTTCAGAATATTCTGTCTTTTGCTTTAAATCGCTTCGCATAAAAAATATTTTTTAATTTGTTATTTTGAATTCCCGCGATTGCATTGGCCACGCCCCTAATATGTCACGCTTCGTATTGATTTTCAACTTTGTTTGAAACCGTTCAAATTTTTATAAAACATGGTCGACGTCACAATTATCAATGCCGAATATGTCGCGTTTTTCCTTTTCAAGGTTTTATATGAAAACATTTCTCCCTAATATCCGTATTAATTTTGTATATACAATTACTCTTAATCCATTTCATATATTTTTACCGGTATTTGTCGTATGTGAAACTTCCTTATTCAGTGACATACGCTACTAAGACTCTAAAATTATAGAGAACTTTGTTTATATTCTAAATATATACATGAATGCCAACAATACGCTTCTCTTTATTTTATAGCAAACTTTGGCTAGCTTGGTGAGCTTATAAAATAGTCCGTGTTTACACTTGCTTATAATAAACTCATGACGGTTTGCAAACCAGATATAGATATGCTTAATTTGATTAAGGTTCTTGTTTTGTTTCTCTGAGGGTCATTATCGGAAATCATACAAAGAAAGCAGTGAAGTGATGGTTAAATAAATTTAACAATCGTCAAAATAATACCTGGTAAAATGTGAGAAGTCTGATAGATTTAAATAAGCATGTCCGGTGCACTATAGTGGTGAACAATATATTTTGTAAGATTAGTCTATCCCATGCATATTAAATAGACATAAAACTTCACAAAAAAATCAACAGATGTCACCTATGAAAAATATTACAATAATGTGAATTCTTTGCATACCTTAACTTTACAAATACATTTTATTTTATTTTATTTTATATTTTTAATTTTTCACCACAACAGGCCAGGAGGCCCAATTACAGCGGTGAATTACAACCAGGCTTGAGAAAAATCACATTTAATTTTTGTGTTCTCACCGGGAATCGAACCCGGAACCTTCCGTCTGTGAGTCAAGCGTCTTGACCACTACACCACGGAGGCCGCCAATATATTTATATTTACAATAATTAGTATAAGTAGAAATGTTAATCACAAATATTTGGCAAAATGGCAGTCTGTAGATACCCATTAAAGGGTGAAAATGCTAATTGGTAAAAAAAATAAACGGAATGATTCAATTTATGTGCTTTTGTTTTGGTTGTCTTGGCTCTTGATTCAATTCCGTATGACACTATCGGCTGGACACAAATTGTATAGATTAGCACTTTGCTTTCTAAATGCATATGTTGATTTTTCCAGACAATTTTTATAAAACTTTAAAGCATTTGTGATAAATGTGCAGTAAGTTGTGTATGTCGTCGAAATGCTGTCGAATGTGTGGTAACACGATGTATGATGGGTGCACAAATGTCGAGATCCGTGAACTGTGCACGGCTGAGACATGCATTATCGACAGAATCAAGAAAGGGGTGCTGCGTTGGTTTGGACATGTAGAGTTAACCGACAGCAAAAGAACGGCTAAAAGGATTTTTGATGCAAATTTTGATGCACGCAGAAAACGAGGAAAATTGAAAAAGACATGACACGATCAAGTCGACATCAAATACTTGAAGATAGACATGTCTAGAGTAGGAATAATGATGTTTATTTGTTTATTTGTTTGTAAGTTATGTAAGATAGGCATAAAAAGTCGTAATGTTCCAATTTAGTTATCAAATCTTGATTTTATATCCAATTCACACAAGTCTTTTCTGTCAACAATGCTAAATTATTACTCATAGTTTTTTTTATGTTCACTGAACTTAAGTCATTTGTCTGAATACTATTTTTATCTTTGGAAAAAAGTTTAATTTATATTTTTGTGCCATTTTCCCCGTATATTACGCTGCTAAAGAAGACATAAAAATAACTTTAGTAGGATTTTCGTAAACACATAAATCTCAATATCATTAAATTCAAGGGAAATTTTTATTTTAAAAACGGAGTTACAAAAAACTATTAAGGCGCTCTGGTCCAGATGAATGAAGAATACAATTCTGGTTTAATAAAACCAGATCTCTGAATGAGTGTTTTCGACTCAATAGCTGCTCTCAGGTAAAAGTTCTGAATAAGGAAGTCGAGTGGAGATAGGTCCATTACGTAGTGCAGTGATAAACTGATTGAATTGTGTTGTGGTCCCGTGGTTAGTGTATCGGACTCACGACTCAAAGGTCCGTGTCTCGAATCGCACCCTATCTCAACTTGAATCTCATTATCTAATAGTAAATTATTTACAAATTGTTGGTAATGGCCCTTAAAATAAAATATTTGGGTAAATCATAAGATCGCAAAAAAAACGCAATTTTCTACCATTCTTGAAGTCCAGGGTTTGATTCCTGTCAGGGTGGACGTGACATATTGATTTAAAAACATTTCGAACTGCAGTATTCGTTCCTGCGCTGGTATTCCGAACGCATTTATAATGCGGTATTACGCGTTTTTACGTAGTTAATACGCGTTATAGCGCCCTGTTAATGCGTTCGGAATACCAGCCCTGGACTGGTACCTGAAGCATAAAACTGACCATCTTACCTTCATGTGACAGATGCTTAAACTATGCTGCACTTTATTTATCAATGCAGTGCCCTAAGCACCACTGTATGCGGAAAGGGGTGTGGTGATGATTGTATTATTATTGAGGAATTGATTTATGATTTTTCGTTTGAACAGAAAAGAAAATAAAAC
This sequence comes from Micrasema longulum, assembly GCF_059751315.1. Lineage (NCBI taxonomy): Eukaryota > Metazoa > Arthropoda > Insecta > Trichoptera > Brachycentridae > Micrasema > Micrasema longulum. The sequence goes on from NW_028277412.1 coordinate 235,063, forward strand.
AAGTAATTTAAATGATCTCAACAATCGGGATGTGGTGGCTTTTGAATTGAAATAAGTTTAATGCCTTAAAGAAATTAACATATTACAACAGAGATGAAGAACATTTAAGATAAGGTAATATGAAAGTCCAGGCATCTACAAGGCTTATGACCTGTCAATGGCTGGTTTAAGTGGCCACTTTACACACTGTGTAACATTCACCATTCTGCCCATATTTGAACATCTATATTCCTTCAATTCTTTCATCTGTTGATGCTTGTGAAGTTAAAGAGCTGAAACCTTTATTTATGCAGGTGAGACTCAACTAATTGAATTATTTCACCTACATACTAGGCAACGCCTGAAAATATTATTTTTTCAATTTCTTTACTTCTTCATGGACCAGGTAATTTATCAACAATATTTTGAGTTCAAAATATTCATACTCAATACTCAAAATATTGCCTTAAAGAAATGTTTATTTTTATCGGTGGCCAGTCAGCAGTAACGAGTAGTTGTAATAAGAGAATGCCATATAAGTTTATTTTAGTTTATTTTTGAACGGTGTTATTTTATTAGGCGCTATAGTAACTTTGGTCATTAATTTCCTTTATTTCATATTATGCTTTTGAGACTGTAATACAGATGTAAGGCTTTATTTAGGCCTCAACAATAGAGACATTAAGGGTCTAACCGATAAAATAGCAACGTTTAATGAGGCAATTCGTTTAAATTGTTCCAATCATTTTTAGTTAGTTTATGGCTGTGAAATTAATTACGGTGTAAGATAATAATCATTTATACCATTTCATTGTTTTCGTTAATCCAAAACACGAAGGTCACTAAAAATTACGCTTTGGTTTTGGTTGATTAATTTTGAAAAATTATTGGTTATATTTTGACAGTTTATCAGTAAAAAATAATTGATATCAATTTTGTATTTAATTTGTATGAGATATTTATTTATATTTTTAACAATTTATATAAGGATACAGTTTACATACATATGCATTAGGGCGGACATATTGCCTTTAGGCAGTTTCTTCCTACCTACCTACATTTCTTCGTACCAAACCGTTCAATTTGAGAAAATCAGTGGGTATTTTTTTTTAATTTTCAATTTTATTTATTCATTTATATGCACATTACAAAATGAAATATCTTTATTCATACATATAGAAATAATTAAAACAATAAGTTCAAATTAGGGATATTTACATATAACACATAAGTATACATAATATCCAGAGAATAATATGTTAAAAAAGTAAGAGAAGCTTGTAACGAAAAACTCCCTCAGAGACGTGAAAAATGTCAATGTCCGAAGTAGTATTGTTCAACATAAAGATAGCCTTTCCAACAGGCATAACCATTGGCAGGTTGGAATATGAACATATTGTTGGTTTATTAATGAACAAAATATTGATAAATGCTATGCATATGTATTTTTTAAGAAGTAAAAATTGACTAAATATCTACACTATACTATGAATAGAGGAGGGGAAAAGAAAGAAGGAGGAAAAAGAAAAAACTTAAATATTCAGCAAGTGAATAAAGATGAGGCGTCTCTGACATTACTGGGTAGATTATTGAGCACATTATATGTACAAGTGGGTACATTATAGAGCAGCTACACTATTGTGAAAGAGGAGACAGTTAAATAAAGCGGTGAAGAATATATCAACAGTTTTACAGTAAACACACATGTGTTAACGAAAAAAAATAATATGAAATAAAAACAGATATATTAGGTATACATAAACAAGCAAACAAAGAATAAGAACTTGTGTGTATGTGAGAGAGAGAGGTAGGGTGAGGTTCTATGTGTGTGTATAAGGGTACGTATTTTTAAAATTTATTTTACTTTTTGTACATAAAATTCGTTGTACATTAGCGGGCTTATTGCCATATGGCAATTTCTTCCAAACAACCAATTAAATAAAAGTTAAATTTTTTTGAAAGTAACATATTTAATATAAAAAAAGGCTAAAGAAACGTATTTAAAAATAGAAATAAATGTATCTATGAAATAAAGGCAAGATTAATGAAGAAAAAGGAGATGTTTCTTCAGACGTGATTTAAACAGGAGGTGTATTGGGGTGTGAAAGGGAGGGTGAAGGTAAGTGTTTATGTGAATAAGTATTAATTTTTTTTTTAATTTGGCGTTTATCTTGTAGAATTCCATATTTGTACTTTAAGTATAAAAATCCAACACTAAAAAGGCGAAACGATTGTCAAAGTGTTTTTTTTTTTTATTTTATAAAAATAAAATTAAGTGTTCAGTAGGCTCAAATCAGTGTATGATTTTTAAATTAAAAGTATCAATTTTGTCTTTAAAAAGTTACGATTTGTAAACATGGTGTTTGCAAAACTAACACATTGCGATCATAATTGTTAAATAGAGTAGAGTACATGGACTGTGAAATATCACCAAAGACTTTAATACTAGCATTAAGTATTAATTTGAGAGCTCGCATTTTAAAAGTCATTTTGCTATAGGTGTAAATATACAAAGAATATTGTATAGTTTTGGAAATACAAATAAGCAATACAAGCGAGCTTATTAGAATTTTGATGTTCATTAGTGCAAAGTGTGATGTTTTGCGTAAAATGAATGAGTAATGATTGTACTATAATATGTATTTGTAAGTAAACGTAATTATCATAAAAGTGACTTTATTCAAATTAGGGGAGACCTGTGCAATAGAGTGGGCCAATGATGTATAAAGTTTTTTATATTTTTAGACATCAAAGTGAAGGGGTCTAAAAAGTTGCATTTTGGATCACTTTGAACGCAAAAATTATTTAAAAAAATATTCCATACTATTAACAAATTAAAACAGGGATGGAGAATACCTTAAATAAGGGAATATGGATGTCAAGGCATTTACAGGGCTTATGATCTGTCATTGGCTGGTTTAAGTGGCCACTTTACACACTGTGTAACATTCACCATTTTGCCCATATTTGAACATCCATATTTCTTCAATTGTTCCATTTGTTGATTTTAGTATTCCAGTATTATTCAAATACATTACTACTTTTAGCCCTTCCCACTTTCAACCCGTATTCCATACTACTTTTAGCCCTCAACCTAGGTTTGAAGTTTATCACTGTCTGAACATTTTGTTAATTATCTGTATGAATAAAATTATTTATTTGTTAGTAAAGATAAAACTTAATTACATTACAAATTTGAACACGTTTTAAATCTGCCGAAATGCGAAAAGTTTACACTCGCGGAACTGATTACGTTGAGCGCCTGGCTAATATTGACGAAAATAATGGCTCATTAAAACAATGCTACCCATTTATTACAAAACAATATGCAACTCACGTCCTAACATACTTATTAAATCGGGTTTAATGCACTGATGACTGATTTTCTTACTTAAATATAAAATGACAGCTTATTTAGCGCAAAAAAATTACTTTTTCGAAAATTTCAAGCTCTGGTTGAGGATCAAAAGTAGCATCGAATATTTTATTGATATTTTTTGCATTCCGAATAATTCAAAAGGCAACTTTTTAGAACTCTTTTATAACAAAATTCGGGAAAAAAAATATCAGCTCACCCTATTATGCAATGGTTTTGTGGATAAAGATGCATAGGCACGGACGTATCCATAGCTTCCACATGAAGGATGTTTTAGAAAAATGAATATAAAAGGCTCGATGGGAACTTCTCTTCTGTAAAATTCTGTGTGAAATAAAATCAGAACCCTGGACTAGGTTTTAGGCTCAATGGCTTCACTCGGATTTAATCCTGAATAAGAAAATCGAGTGGAGATAAATCCGCTTCGTTGTGTAGTGTTCACGTTCGTCTACCATTCTTGAGGTCTTGTGTTCGATTTGGGACGTGATGTATCGATTTTGAAGAATATTCAAACTGCAATAATATTTTGTTGTTCATCGACTGGAACCTGAAGCGTAAGACTCATCAACTTACATTCCAAATAGGAACATAGTAATTTAGTTGATCTTTGTTTTTTAAGTACCTTATATTATTTGAGTAAAGGTAAAAAAGTCGTAGTATGTACCACCATTAGGATTTTCTAAATTCATTACATCTAGTGTCAACTACTTTCCGATTGGGGGGGATCGAACCCCCTAAACCCACGCTTGTGCATATGTACATTTTTTTTAAATTCTGTAACACCAAATCTAAAAGTAACATAACATAATAATGGCTATGAACTAAATTTAATTGACAATATTCTTAATAAAAAACTTAAATTAAACTATAGGAAAAAATACTTATACAGTTCATAAAATATTTCCAATAAATTTTTATTTAACTGGCGTAGAATTTTGTACATTAATTCATTTTCTAATAATATAGCACAAATTTTACCTAACAATATTAGGCCAGCTTTTTATACTAATAATAACATAGGTAAAATATTAACAAATTGTAAAGATAAGGATGATAAATTAAATCATTCGGGAATTTATAAATTAAATGGTTTAAATTGCCCAAATTTCTATATTGGAAAAACTTCACGTAAATTTAAAGTTAGAATCAAAGAACATATAAGATGTCTGAATAATTATAATTTTTCAGAATTCGCAAATCATCTTATATCCGAAAACCATGAATTTAATCAAGAAACGTGTGTAGAAATTTTGCATGTCAATAAAAATGGTTTTCGTTTAGATAATTTAGAACGATTAGAAATTAGTAAAGCCGTTAGTCAAAAACTTCAAATAATAAATAATCAATTAAATTTAACTTCGAGTCCTCTTTTAAAACTATTCCCGTTATGATTTATTTTATCTTCTTTCTCTCTCTTTCTTTCAATTTTCTGTTCCTTTCATACAATATTTTATTATATAAATAGTAACGCGTGTAATTATAAGTTAGTTAAATTCCTGACGTTGAGGTAGTAACTTCGAAACCGGTCGAAGTGTAATTAAAAAAATTAAGTGGTTTATACAAATTTATAAACAAATAAGTGTAAAATGTCATACCACAAAGTGAAAAATGTTTTTGATAACAATAATATCTAAAAGTAACATTTTAAAGGGTAGATCGGGTTTAAATGAGATCACTTTCTGAACAAATAATGCTCTCTTCTGTATAAATAAAACATGTCACCATAACTGTTTCTTTTATGCACGAATAACAACGTGAAATGCGTGAATAGTATAGTTATACAGGGTGTTCTTTACACCCGGACACATCCGAAACCACAATGATCAGTATGACCAAGAAGACATATTGGCACATTAAAATAAATTTTTAGAACGAAAAAAATTTACAAAAACGAAATATAAAAAAAAACAAATGGTTGCTTACTTTTGCAATGGCGAAGCGAGGAGAGGAGAGGAGGGAGTCTGATACACCGTCAATTACATGGCCATGCCCCCCTCGCTTCTGCCCTGCAGAAATAAGCAACCATTTGTTTTGTTTTTTTTTTTAATTCTGCGTTCTAAATATTGTTTTAAATATGCTAATATGTCTTCTTGCTCATACAGATCATTGTGGTTTCGGATGTGACAGAAATACAAGTTGTATTTTGTACTCAGAAATTGTTAAAAAATATAAAACTATGGAACAGTCTGTTAGAAATATCAACATTTATCCCCTGATAAACCAACAAAGAGAGTACAAAAAAAAGACCAACTAGGCATTTTTAATAATTATTGACAAAATGATAAACTAGATTTTTAAAACCTGTCCATTTTAAGTATATGAAACTATGATGTATTGGGCCGTAAACATAAGTTGTGTTCATTTTATTTCAAATTTACAAATGAGCACCAAAAATAAAACAAATGGTAAATGCTAAACGAGTACGTACTTTACAAGATATTGTACGTGGTTTAATGATACAAGTAATATTTTATTTGATTACATGCCTTAAAAAATGGAATCTCGAGTTGACGAAAGTGATCATTTTCGACACCTTCTTCTGGTCGCCTTCAATCGAGGGAATAAAACTGCCAAAGCTGCCCGCGATATTTGCGCAGTGTAAGGTGAAGATGCTATGAAATATTTAGTCATTTTTTCATAGAATAATGAAGGTGGATACATTATTGACTAATTTGTTATCATTTTTTCGGATCTTCTTCGCTTCATTTGGAAAAAAAGTCAAAACTTTTGTTTACAACCAATATAATAATCAAACTATTTATTAAAACAAAGAGTAAAATATGTGTACTTGATCGCAAGTCTACATAACGTGGAAGGTTAACAATTTGTTGACAAAACAAGATGAAAAAATAAATGTGATCGTAAAAAAAACACAAAGACAGCAGCAGCTTTAAACGGGTGTAATAATAAATATTTAAAAAAATATCAGAACAATTTTGTGGCCCTTGTTGTTTCAAACAATATTTATTATTAGTGATCTGAAATAAAAACAGAGCGTTCTTAGCATACAAACATATTCTATTTAATTACAAAGATACGTACTACATATCTGTTAGCATTTGATAAACACGAAGGACAGCCTTAATTGGCATCAAGGCTTGATGAATAATTCAAGTTGGCGTATCTCAAAGATGATAAATGATCTCATTCCCGGGGGAGGGAAATAAACTGCACACTTCACTTTTATGCCTTAATAAAATTCTTAATAGCCGAGACATTGTTTTTCTTCATCGCATGAATAATGCTGCAGTACGCAGTGGGCGAGAAAAATATGTACATTTTTACGCCATAAAGAAAAGTGACAAACTCATGGCCGGAAAAACAGACTATTTATGGAATTATTTGACGTAGTAGGGTGTAAACGGGAATTGGTCGTATCTTGTAATATGTGAGTCAAACACTGATTTAAATCCAATTATTTTAGTTTATTATTAATTTCTTTAAAAATGCCCTAACAAATTTGTAGGAATCAGGTTGTCGAGGATTGAAGCTCTTACCGCAGTTAGAGAATGACAGAAGACACGAGGCTGTGGTTTAATGCGTATTTATTGAATGGCGAATAAATAAAGCATTGAATTAAAAAGTGTTACGGCGATGAAGTGTTGAAGTAACTGTACTTGGACCACATGCTGGAGCTGAGTGACAGCGTTGAACCGACTGTTCAGGCTGACTCGAGCTGACTAGGGCTGACTGGGCGTTACCACGCCCTGTTGTCCCTTATAGGCCACGCTTCTTTGTTCTTCATATCTCAATTTTAAGAATGATGCTAATGTACTGCAGAACGTTTCTCTTGTCTTTATGTGCAATACTGTTAGACTTGCAGAATAGGTTGTATTGGATTCGATATAAAATGATTGATAACTTGATATGATAACTTGCTTCATCGGTCGTCGCTCTATTTCAGGTGAAGTTATTTAGCACGTGTGGGTGTCATCGATCAATGGACTATGAATCCCACAAACCGAATAGATTTTTTATTGAATGAAACAAAAAAAAATCATTTTCAAATCAATAAATATTACAATACCAACTAACACGAAGTTCTTCACAATGAACGCCAACTCGATATATAAAATAAATTATCAAAAATATTTTGTAGACAAGAACTTTATTCAACCCCCTTGGGAGCTATTGATATTTATATATTACAATAGAGATGAAGAATATTTTATAGAAGGGAATATAGAAGGCTAGGCACACGCCCGAAAATATTTTTCAAAATATAATTTTGCGTTGCCTAATATGTAGGTGAAATGATTCGGTCAGAACGTTTTCCGGATCAATAAAGGTTTCAGCTCTTTCACTTCACAAATATGAACATATAAAAAATATTGAAGGAATATAGATGTTCAAACAGAGGCAGAATGGTAAATATTACACAGTGTGTAATGTGGCCACTTAATACAGCCAATGACAGGTCATTAGCCCTTGAAAAGTCTAGACCTCTATATTCCTTTCTATAAGAATTAATTTATTTCTTTTGTAATGTATTAAAACAGTTTATTTTGCAACACAAAAAATATTTGTTTGAAAAATCTCTCAATTTATAGAGCAGCAGCCTCTCCCGATTACCATTGGAAATTAACATAGTTATCTTCAACTGGAAATATAAATACATTGAATTTTTTGTATGAAAATTTCTCTTAAATTTTGAAGTATCTTCGTCAGTCACCTGTAATTGAAGTGTCTTCAAAAAAGTGAAAAATCTAATACTAAATTTTTTATGCAGAAAATTCACCTTTACTTTAAAGACAATTAAAAATAACTCACTTCTTAACTATACGTTGTTATCGGGATTCCTGGGTGCTCCTGATGACTCATGAGAGCCTTAAGCCTATCTTTCTCATCTGCTGGCTCCCGCCGTCCTGTAAGGCCGTCGATGATTATTTTTTGGCTTTGTTCAGCAAAACTAATGAACGCGGGATTGACGGGTCTCCAGGAGGTATCTGGTGATGTCCACCTACTCCACTTAAAGACGGACGTGGAAAACAATTATTAAAATTTTATACATTACTTGTATCCTTATATAATTGCTGTTATAACTACAACGTTCATAAAAATACAATTGTGTTTCTTACGCTAAATGCAATTTCGTTCGATTTGCATCTATTCAACGGAGTTTTGTAGCTAGGACTTTAAAATAAGAAGTTTCAATATCAGTTAATTCACTTGTCTTCATTAAATGGTACATAAGGTAGTGCATTCGTTTGGGCAATTTAAAAAAAATAAACATCATAAATCTATCAGTCTCTCGCTCAGGCGTCTGGCCAGGTCCTATGAAACATTTCTCTCAAAATCTACTTGTTTAATAAAAAAATAACATCGACTTTGCAGGGAATTGAACTAAGCATATCAGGCGTCGTTAGCACTAACCAGTTGATCACAGGATGGACCTTGATCGATTTAGTTTTTTTTTTATTTTTACCTGAGCCATCATGACAAAAACACGCGTCCAAGTTTCTAGTTAATTCTTTTCCAAATCTAACAGTGCACTTCTCATAAAGCTTTTGTTAATAAACGATAATAACATGCTAAGGGTGTAAGCCCTCTTACTTCACAAAAGTCAACAGAGAGAAGAGTTGAGGAAATGTGGATGTTCAAACATGGCCAGAATGGTGAATTTAACACAGTGTATAAAGTGGTCACTTAAACCAGCCAATGACAGGTCATAAGCCCTTTAAATGCCTAGACTCTCTTATTCCCTTCTCAAAAATGTTTTCCCTCTCTGTTGCAACAAATTTAAATATGAACAACTCCTTAGGGTGAAAATCCAGCCGGTTTGCAATCATTTGGACATACTGAAAACATTGTTATAAAAATTTTTTAGAGATACTATTTTTTGAGAAACATCGAGTTTTTATTATTTCTTTTAGGTTTTTTTGTTGTTTGTTATATAATACAAATATTTATACTGGGTACTTTTTGTGTTGTATGTGCCGTAACGTGAAACTGATAAAATCATGTCTATCCACGCACAAGCTATGCCTATTTGAGATTTTTTTTATTATTATTTTATTCTCATTTATGTTATGTTTTTATGCTATGTAATGTAAGAAAAAAAATCCATATATTTATTTTTGAAATATATTTTTCCGTTGAATAAAAAAATCACAAAAATCTTTTATTTACGTTTATTTGTGCTAAGCACAGTAATGATTTCCACGGAGTCACAAACATATATGATATGTAGAATGCAACATAATTTGTCTTTTTTATCTCCAAGTATGACGTTTTTTTGTGATTGTAATTAACTATATTCCTGGAAAGCTTTGTAGTTTTTACAACACGCTACTAAGAAAAAATAATATACTGGGAAAGGGTTAAATCCAAACTCTAAACACGGGAAACACATTATTTCGTGTACCCTTTATCTGATCCTTTATTATTCAATGTCCTAAAAAATAATATATTATTAAGCGTGTCTCACGGAAAACTTTCCGCCTTTTCATCATTTAGAGACAGCAAGCACGAACAATTTGTGAAATAATGAACTCTGTTGTGCTCAGTATTAGATATTTAAAACATTACGATATTTATTTTGTATCACCCATTTTGTTTTGATAATTGTTTGTTCTCATATTTGTCAGAAACTGTTACGAGGTCGTACAAAAGATCTTGTGCAATTTATGGTACAATAGTTTTTGTGGCAAATATTGAACCATTTGTTTTTTGTTTTACACTGGGCAAATTCACAATTGAAAATTGCGTATAAGCATGCGCAGTTAGTAGATATTTTCGGCACCATGATATAAAACGGGCAGTTGCACAGTTGATAAAATGAACTATTCTGTAACAACGCGACTACTGATAACTAACCATATATTTTTGTGCATTCAACAATCAATATCTGATTTCTAAAATGAGATGAATGGTTAAACTTATTAATAATCAGTATTTCCTCAAGAAAAAGGTTATTGTGAAGTAAAGACAAATGTAGGACCAGCAATAAAACTATACAATGTACAACACTACAATGACTTACCCTAACACTTAAAGAAATACACTCAAGACAAATTTAAAATCAACCTGTGGTTGCGCGAGTGGTTGATGGGATTGAGTGGTTTGGCCACCGGTGCATGAAGGTCCACCTATTCTACCCATCTTGTCATCACCCAACTATCAATGTTTGTTATTCTCCTCGTCTCTATGGCCATGGGTACCTACGGTTGCTATGGAAATAATTTTCCATATCCATAGCAACCAACATCAACAATCACATTTTTTTCTCTTTTTGATAATTTCTGCCAACTACCGCATGTTCATAATTTTATCTGCCGCATCTACTCGTCCAATAATCATCTGCCTGCATCTGAACATTTTTACATCATCTGACCGCCGCTCCGCCATATTCATGTTTATATTTTGCAAATAACTATAGTGAAAGTGCCGTGTTCACCAAAAAAGGAAAAACTACATAGAAACCAGGACAGAAGATATCATCCGGATTTCTGTCTCTGATTACCTTTCCTGTCTTCCTAAAAATATGATTTTTACTCATACTGCATACTGTTCGATTCCGCATTTTCCATCTCCGCGTAGCGCATATATTTTTTTCCCGCAAAATTTAACACAGGTCAACGATTCAGACAAATAATACTCACGCAAAATTATAATCGCCACCCCAACCTGAAAAAGAATATGATGACTTCACTTACCAGACGAGACATAACATGACCAGACCTTGTGACATTTCTTATATAACCCTAACGGGCTTTAAAAAATAACAAATAAATTCAAAAAAATACAGCGGAACAAAAATAAGACCAAGGATAAAAAAATAACACAAACAACAACAAAAATACGCATTGACAGTTAAAGTTGATAGTTAACAGGCGTGAGATGCACCCGCAGATGTTAGTTCAAATATTTGTTAAAAATATGACGTGTTCTAATTTCCTTTAATTCGAACTCAGATTTCATCCAATTTATGTATTACACGACGCAATAATTATTGGGTAAAATTTTGTACTAATTTCTGACACATGGTGTGTTTTAAATGGCGAAATTATGAATGTGATGTCATACATTTGTATATAAGAACAATACAATACATACAAGGGTCGTCAACCTTTTTATGCCGACGGTTCACTTTGACTTATTTTTCATGCTTTAAATTTCCCTACCGCCACCAAACATATGTCAATGCAGTACATGGGTGAAAAAAAATCTAGAAGGAAGTTAAGAGATATGAAAAAGCAAGTTTTTATAAGCAATATTTTATTGCTACAGAAAAAGAGTGCGTTTACATATATTATATTGAAAAAATAAAAGAAATTTAAAAAATCCAATTCAATAGCTAATGAAAACCTTGAGCCTGATGCTGTGTTACAAAATATTATATGTCTGGTTCAATATTTGTTAAAAACAAACGAACGCCTCCTCTTTCAGTGATTTTCAGACAATTTCTCTGTTCTGTCATGATGTTATTGACCACATTGAAACCTGATTCAATGAGATAAGATGTGGAAAAGGGTATTAAAATATTTTTCTTTGCTTTCCACATTTTTTGATACAAAGCAGGCAATTTTTATTTTGCCAAAGTTTTTGGCTTCCGGAAATATTTCAAAAATGTTTGCTCTCCTCGTCATATTTCAGTTCCAACGACTCTACTTGATAAATTAAAGTCTTTAGACTTAGTGGGTAACAAATTCTTGATTGAATTTTTTTAAATAAAATAAACGCTTCTCTGTAGCAATGAAACTGAAATTATATTGACCTCATTCAAATTTTCGGTGAAAGGATTTATCGTCCAATTATATCTATTTAAGTTTAAAATATCTTTAAATCATATTTTCACATCAATTTTAAGTTTGCTGATAAGGCAACTAAATCTTTCGATTTCTTCTAGTGTTATATCTTCTTTTACAAATAAATTGAAATCGACACTCTCAAAATCAGCTGTGTCCACATGTCATTCTCCATAACTAAAGTTGATCCAATCACAATGTATTTTGTCCATGGGTGAAGCTACGCCAAAAAACAATAATTGTGAAGCAACTTTTTCAAAGTTGACGACCCTTGCAATACAATAACATATTTATTTGTGAACGTTGTGACTTCAGTTTAAATTACCGCAGTCATATAAAAGCATCTTGAATAAATAGACTCGTCTTTTTGACAAAGTATAATTTAAACAAAGTATAGTTTAATTTGTGACTGCCTCCATTTTTTATGGATCTTACATGATAAAAAATAATATTTTATTTATTTATCTATTTAACAAACATCATTATTATATTATTTTTCCAATGAGTTTAAGAGAAAACCCGTTCAGGGACAAGTATATAACAATAATAAATTATTTATTACAGTATTTAGACTTTTACTTTAAACAAATATATACAAAAAAAGATTTGAAATTATAAAATCTTAATCGAAAAAAAATATCATTAACTTGACTTTAAATTCAAAGGTAAAAAAAGTATCAATATTACATTTACATAATTCACTTACTCTGGACCAATTTTAATTACAATAATATTGTCTATTCAAAGTTCTTCTTTCCTTATATATATTATTTTATTTTAATGTTCTTATATATAGAAATTGGTACTCTGAATAATTATTATAAACTTATTTTAATAATCATTTAAAGGAATTAAAAATAAAAATAACGTATAATGTCAATGAATACTACTACCACTTAGGGTCAGTTGCACGAGTAAACATTATTTAAAAATTTTAATTTATTGTTATCTCCATATCAAAATGAATTAAATGTGTTCCTATCTCTTTTTAAAGCAAACAATTTAGTCAGTTTTGACTAAAACGCCACCATAATTTAATTATTTTAGATGTTATGCTTTAAACTTTTTTAATTTGACTGTTTTTTGTGCATTTGGCCTTGATATATGAAGTTGTTGAATATTTAACCAAAATAATGCGGAAAATTTGTTCTTTTTTCAATACTTTTTAAAGCAAGTCTGCGTTGGTTCTTATTCCACTTCGCGGTGCATAGCCGTAAAATTGTCACAAACTTTTTTCATAAATAATAAAACTCTCACAAACTTGACTTATTGTTTTTATAAGAAAAGCTGAAGTTTATATTGAAATTTATTTGTTTTATTAGAATTTTAAATCACCTGATATTTTATGAGCACGATGTTTTTACTTTAAACTGACAATAACAAAATAATTTACATTTTTTATGAGATTAAATAAATGTTTTGATAAATACCCATAAAATAATAATTTTAAGAAACATACAAATGAAACATTTATACTTAATAATGTAAAGGTAAATTTAATTATACAACTAATTGACTGGGATACTTTAAAAGTGTTTTTGACTCGATTGCTGCCCTCAGGTAAAAATCCTGAATCAGGAAGTTTTTTATTTGTTGAAAGACTACAAAACTTATTCAAACATGTTTTTATCCAATTTTCCGTAGGGCTGAAGTTCCTCATAATGAAGTTGGGTGGAGATACGTCTTCCTCGTTGTGAATTCGCTGGCGCATTTGTCTACCAATCTTGAGGTCTTCGGTTCGATTCCTGGCACGATGGACGCGAAATATTGCTTTCAGTTTAAACGGGAATATTTCATTGTTCCCGGACTTGCACCTAAAGTGTAGGACTTCTCACTTTACTTTCTGTAACATGTTATTAAAAAACACTGCTTTTGGTTTACTAATGCAATGCCCTATACACCACTGGTTGCGTTTGTTAATAATGAACATCAACCCTGATGACGGACGATGAAATGCTATCCGAAACGTCGGAAAAGAGTACAATGTGTTTTTTTATTTTTTTTTTATTTATTTAACTTTTGTACATAATGTTATTTGTACATTGGCGGGCTTATTGCCAAATGGCAATTTCTTCCAACCAACCATCTGAATGATCGTAAAAATCTAAGAAGTTTTATCATAACGAAATGATAATTGAATGTAGTTATGCAGAAAGCAGCCAGTTCACAATTTTGAAAAAAAAATTGGTTCCATTTACTGCAATAAGGTCAATTGAAATTGAAATTGACAAAAACAACTAAACCACTTTTACACAAAAAACAGTAATAACCACCTTCTGAAAATAGTGTTGATCATAAAAACGACATTTCTCAATTTGCAGAAAACACCCACAGCACTAGAACGGTAAATATTAAATAAATTAAAGTGGATAAATACATAATTATTTTTATTTTAAAAATTCATTGATTTTAATAAAGAATGTCACTTCACACATTTAAAGTTTGAATGAGGTATCATTTAATAAAAGATCTGGCAGTTTTGCATATTTGAAGTTGTGTCAAGCCAAACTTCAAATTCAAATTGTGTCAAAAACAAATCACAAAAATATCAATAAAAAGCACTGAAATTATTTAAGTTATTCTAACAAATAAATTAAATGATTCTTAACAATTAAGTACCCTAATATAATTATTATTTTTTAAATATTTATATACATAGAGACTTCAAAAATCATTAAGTCTGGTCTAATACATTATTTAAAAAAAATTGTAGTAAAAAAAACGAATACACGCATTATTTATCATTTGTCAAAGCAAAAATTATTCAACTGTTTAGTTGATTTGTAAAAAAGTGCTACAATCTCAGTTTCACTTTTCTAAAGTCGGCTGATTTCTGCAAAATTACGTTAAATTTTTATTTAATTTTCGCACCATATTGATGACGGTACAGTGAAATGACACAAAACAATATTCTGACAAATAATATAAATATATAAATCAGCAGATAGAATTTAAAAACTCACCCTTATTAGCCCCCTTAGTTAGACCCTGTACATTGTAATAAAACAATAAATATTTTTCATATAATAGAATATTCTCTTAAAGTACACCGCCAACACATGTTTCAATCATTTGTCTCACTATGTTTCATTGCAATATTGCGTATTGTATATTTTTCAACTTATTTTTAAATGTACCTACACTTAAGATAATATTTAGTTTTATATAAATTATCCATACACTGTATAATATTCACCAGTCTGAAGATGCCCATTAGAGGGTGAAAGCGCTAATTGGTCAAAATAAATAAGTGGAAGTGTACCAAGTATTTTTAAAATTAAAAACTTATATGTAAATATAAGTTATTACATCTTCATAAATATATATGTTTTGCAAAATTTTCGGGCTAACAATGGCACTGTTCCCTCACGTGGATACTCGTCTATAATTTGAGTGATTGCAATACAAGTGGCTTAGATACTTAGATTTTTGTTAGCTTAACTACTACTTAGAAGTGAAAACATAATATTTATCATTTCTGGGAACATGTAAGTAATACGATATGTTACTTTACGTGCTTAAACACATTACCGCTCAGAACAGCGTTCTACTATCGATCTGGAAGTTCAAAAGACGACCGCACCGCAACGGTTCACGTAACTCCAAAGGTTCGTGATTTTAGGCGCAACTTAGACTCCCTGCGAATATTGCATGAGTGAAACGTGTCCAAATATCATTATCTACAATCTAGCTCTGTAACGAATCGCGAAGTTTTTTTATAAGCGTAAAAGTGCTTGCAATCTATTTTAAATAATTAAATCTCGAACTTACTTATAAACTATGGTTTACATAATACGTATTCCATATAAACAATTTGTGTACGGTTTTGCAAGTATTATATAGGTTACTTCAGTTCAGGGCTGAAATACGGGAATAAGTAAATGGGAAAGGCGTAACAAACCTAAGTTTAATGTTTCCAAGTGTTCGGTCACGTCTTTCACCAGGGCCAAAAAAACTCTATTTTTTCGCTACAAAATGAATGACCAGAATCTAATACGAACATCAAAAGTTAAGGATCTGGGCGTTAGATTTGTGAGCACCCTGACATTTCATGAACATAAAGAGACAATCAGTGGTAATGCATCGAAGATGTTGGGATTCATTCTGCGTACTGCCGGAGTTTTTGAAAATACCCGCGTACTGAGAACTCTTTACAACTCCTTGGTGCGAAGTAGACTCGAGAGTGGCTCGATGATTTGGGGGCCACATGAACTGAAGTACTCTCTTATGATCCAAAAGAAGTTTCTGAGATATCTCTACATGAGAGAGTGCGGGTATTATCCTTGGCTCTATTCGACCGAGTTTCTCCAGGGTATGCTTGGCTACAACAGTCTAGAAGAAATGTGTATTTGACTACACATTTTTATCGATTGTTGCGCGGTATGATCGATAATCCTGAGATTATGATGAGCATTGGTTTGTATGTTCCTGATAATTACCTAAGACAGCGTCAGCATAGATTGTTTCATATTCCGATAAACAGGACTGACCTGCCTATGGTTATGCCTGTTGGAAGGGCTACTGCTATGCTGAACAACATCGCTCTGGATATTGATCTGTTCCATTTATCCGAAGGGGTTTTCCGGAGCAGGATTTTCCTACTACTTTGACATGAATGTCTTTTGTGTATTTTTTTATTTTTTTATAATATGTACGTATTGAATGTATGTTTGTAATATATATGTTATATTTAAATAAATGAATTGAATTTAATTTAATACGGTGATTATGGACAAAATATTAAAGTACATTCTTGCCATATAAAAAATAAAACATAACAAGTTAGTGTTTGACTTTTGATAATTACAAGAAAAAATTCCTACCAGCTTCACTTGCTACAAAAATATCTGTTTTAAATTAAAATATTATACATTAACACTATAATAATCTTGAGTTTTTCTACTGACATTTCTTGGTGGAACTGCATTTTAATTATAATAATAAAAATACTTTACAGTTTTATTCCACTTTTATTTATAATTATTTTATAAATTTACAACTCGTGTTGTCAAAATAATTATAAATAAAAGTGGAATAAAACTATAAAGTATTTTTATTATTATAACTATAATAATCTGTTTGGAATTCTACCAATTGTCTGCATATAACATTAACACTATAATAATCTATTATAAACAGAAGAATATTACTATATTGTAATAAAAAAAATGAAATTATCATGATTTCATGTCTGCCCCCTAGTTGGAGCATATGGTGTCCACGAAGATCCTCCAGATATCTCTGTTGGCTGCCAGCTCCTGTGCATAACGATGAATGACAATATTCGACAAAAGCCCTATATACGAGTATAATTTGCCAAACTTACAGTGATAGTCGTAGGGTTCATTTAAATTAAAATCGCCATATACGAAATTGAACGCTTTTTTAAAAAGTAATTTGTTTATAAGGAAAAAAAATGCTTTTTGTATGATTGAAACCGCTTAAAAGATCTACGGTCTTTAAACCCAGTTCTGAAATGAGGAGGAATATACTTTCAGCGTTACTTAGTAATACTCCGTACATTTGCTGTTCAATCCATTATTTCTTCTTAACCCTTCTGGGCCTAAGGGGAACATCTAGAGTTCCCCAGGTAGCATAGTTTTTCAATAACACTTTTTGCATTATTTAATTTTTTGCTTAATTTTATTCCATAATGTTAAGAATGAATCGAAATTATTAAAATATTTCTTCGGAATTTTTTTTCGATAATAATACACGTTATTAAAATAATTCGGAGAATCAATTTGTCTTAACTTTCATTATTCAATATTCACATTTCAACATTACAATTCGTCGCTTTACCGTTTAATATTTTTTAAATGTATAGTTTAGTTTTTGCACTTTTTGCTGTTTGGGCGCAAATTTCCAGCCGTAATCACAAAAACACGGATTTCATGCTTTACATTTTACATACATTCCCGCTCCTAACTCCCCACTTACAGCCGAGCTAACACGTAGCAAGATTTTTGATCAGTGTTGTGTAACGCGTGGCAAAGAGATCGGTGCGATGTCATACAGCGTCCTACCGCAATAATATTTTATGAAAAAATGTATGAATTTCGCAGAAAACTAAACTTGTTATGAAACAGTTTCTTAACACTACTAGCCTATCATAATGTTTTTTTAATGTCATAATTATAGAATGCATTTTAGCTATGGCATTTCTGGTACTCCCCTCAGAAACTCGCGGATTTTTTCCACCTTCAGGCTCGGAAAGGGTTAAATGATGGGAAAACTATTTTTTAAGTGTATGGTACTCGTACCATATAAAAGCTCTGTCATTAGTTGGCATATCCCGAGGCACCCAGTCAATGACCCCACGTACATACAAGAAATCGTGTTTCTATTGAATTTTCGTATAAAATATTCAAGGGGATTGATTAATGGCTATTTTTCCAGGAATAGAATAATAGTCTATGTGTATAGGCCAAGAGAGCGAATTAGAGATATTGGATTAAAATAATAATGTAGTTTGGGCTGATTTTTCTTCATTGCCAAAAGAAGCTCTGATTATAATTTTAAAACAGATTGTTTATTTGTATTTTTTTTATTAAAGGTTTTTAGCAAATTTTACTTTCATTATTTTCTCTGAAAGAGGAGAGTTTAGCGTGTATAAGAGTTAATGGGGGATTCACATCGTGGTTTGCAATCTCAAAAGGCGTAAAACAGAGATGTGTAATGTCACCACGTTTGTTTAATCTTTTTTTTTTTTAAATGTTATTACTCTTTTATTTATTTTTTTACATCTGAGCATGTTTTTCATTCTTTATTTTAATTCTTAATTTTTAATTACTCTTACAAATTTTCTTCATTTTTAATAAAATTCCCTTTGTAAATACTCACTTCAAACTACAAACTTTATAATATCTTTTTTTTACTTAAATTTTAATTTGTAAACAACTTTCATTTATGTTTTTCTTTTTCCTTCTCTTTTTTATACTTTCATAATTAACCTTACATATAATTGCTTTACAATATGGAAACTTCACTGGTCCATTAGAGTTAAGTCTAATTGTGTAAAATATTAAACTTTGTAACTGTACTGTATAAATAAAATAAAAAAAATAAATAAAATAAATAAAATAAATAAAATAAATAAAATAAATAAAATAAATAAAATAAATAAAATAAATAAAATAAATAAAATGAATAAAATGAATAAAATGAATAAAATGAATAAAATGAATAAAATGAATAAAATGAATAAAATGAATAAAATGAATAAAATGAATAAAATGAATAAAATGAATAAAATGAATAAAATGAATAAAATGAATAAAATGAATAAAATGAATAAAATGAATAAAATGAATAAAATTGATAATTTAAATAAATAAATACGTGGACGACTTTATGAAAGAGATGGAATGTATGGATATTGAAAACGAAAATTGATAATTTTGCATTGAGTTAATTGTTGCAGGCTGGCGGTGCAGTTTTTTTTAGCAAGGAATAAAAAAATATTTGTAACAAATGGTCTCTAAAATGTACGATATATGCCAGAAGAGCGAATTAGAGATGAACGAAAGTAAGTCAAAAGTGAGGTTACTGATTGCACAATAAATGTAAACGATGAATGTCTTAAACAAGTAGAAGAATTTGTTTTCATGAGAAACATGTTTGTAAGACATAGAAGAGTAGAAAAAGATACTGAAAGGAGAGTGAATGCGGGCAACATCATGAACGGCGCAATGAGCACAGTAATTGCTAATAAACATATGTCAATCGAAGCTAAACTGGCAGTACACAACTGTGTTTTAGTCCCAACACTTGTTTATGGGAGCAAAACATGGAACTAGCAGAGGAAGGATGAAAACAGAATGAATACGGCTGAAACTTTTAGACGAATGTGTGGAATATCAATGAATCACATGGTTACGAATGATGAAATCGGGCAAAAGTGCACATTTGAGACAAACATAATTGATAAGATTAAGAAATGGTCAATGAGATAGTTTGGTTATGTAGAACAAATGGATGACGAAGGAACGGTAAAATATATAGTGAGAACAAATAGTAACGTAGAACGAGGGTGAACAAGGAAGACGTGGCATGATCAGATTAACCAAAACCTTTAGTCTGGTCATGTCAAAAGCAGATAGAACCGAAGAGCATGTGTGACAAGGTGTATGAATGTGGAAGAAGCTAGGATTGTATGTGAGGATAGACGTGTATGGTGGTCCATCTTCTCTGCCTTCTCCTACGAGGAAATGGCGTGATGGAAGTAGTAGACTTATTTTACAATGTTACAATCAAAACGAACTCTCTAAATTAACCGATAAAGGCTCTGAACTTTTGACATTGAATGTTTCGTATTTATAGAATTTTTAGGAGTGATATCATAATATTATTAAATCAATTTACGTTTAACAATATTTTATATTAAACCAGCCAACGACAGATCATAAGCCCTGTCAATGCTTTGACTTCTATATTCCCTTCTCTAAAATGTTTCTCATCGCTGTTGTAATATGTTAAAATCTGTTTTAAGAGCTTAATACGGACTGAAATTTAATTTGGATTTATCCCATGCAAGTTGTCACAACACATTCATACAAATTATAGCATAACAATCTAATGTGTGATCTCAGCTGAAAATCGAACTTGAAACCTCCATACTTGAGGTAAGTTCTCAGCCAACAGAAGTCAACATTTTACATTTTTAATTTAAAAACTTAACATATTTCATTAAGATTAAATGTTTAAATTCGTCACGAACCAAAGCAGTTATTTTTCGTCTAGTTTTATAAGTGAACGGGCTCTAGAATTACACTTTTAAAATTAATGTTTTGAAAAATTAATTGCCCTTACCATTTACACTTTCAATACGTAAATGCCTGTTATCGGTGCAACATAAACCACCCTTTCTACGAGTTAGAGCCTAAATTATTTATTTATCCAGTTCAAAAGTGGATCACTTCAGTGTATCGTTCAACGAACGGCAAAATAAGAATCATCTTCCCTTTCGTCTCGGAACCAAATTTTACACGTAACCTGCAGAGCAGATAAATCTTACAAACGCAAACTTCCCGACCCAACATCCGATAGCCCTTATCTTTCCGGAGTTCACCGGAACATTATAAAAAAAGAAATATTCCAGATAGTAGTCGAATTTATGTTTTACTTAGATATTTAGGGCCTTTTCTGGCTTTTTTTTTCTTGTTTTTATCTGAAATACTCGATACACTTAAGTTTTGTGCTTTCTATATTGTCTCTGGTTAATGTTGGGTAAGATTCAACTTGATGTAAAATATTATTATAAACAAAGATTAATTTACATTTTAACTTTAAATTTATAATTCTGCTTGTATTAAAATCTGTAAATTTAATTATTTAATTTTTATTATGTATTTTGTATATTGATGCGTGTCATCATATGAACATATCTGATTATGTATTGATTTGTAAATAAGAGTCCCGACTTAACACGGAACTTTTTAGCAAGTCGGGACATAAACTATTGAAAATTGTGTTAAAATGAAATTTTATTGGGCGTTTAAATAAATGAGCATGTCGATAAAAATTTCTACAGAGACGGAAAACCTCAATTAGAAATAGAAAAATGCATTGTAATGTAAAAAAAATATGCAGACCTATGAACAGAAATGTAAAAATTTGAAATATAGGCCAAATAGTTAATTTTACAATTCATATACTGATCATCTATAACAATGATAGGACCTTATTGTTTTTTTTTTAAATGTATTTATTGAAAAAATTGTTAAGAAAGTAGGTATTATTCCGTATCAAAATAATGATATGGGGTTCTATATTATCTGCGTATCTCTATGTAAAAACAGCGTGATGGTTTGTGTGTTTTTATTTATGTAAAATTTACTTCTATAAAGCAGAAATTAATATAATCAACTTTAAACTGAAGAAATATCTGTCCATTACCGGGGTACTACCCTATCTTCTTTTATCGATTCTTCTTGTAGAGTGTTAAGTGGGTGTCGCTAAAGTGACCCCTCGGGTTGAAGGCGCCCACTTGTCGGTAAGAAAACACTTCGAGTCAAGATCTGATATTGACAGCGACAAGACATTGTCCTTATAAAAACCAATCAACAGAATCGACTCAGTTGTTCTTTGAGAAAAATATATATTTTTCCATGAAAAGTTAAACGTTTAATTTAAAGTTGAAATCCATTATTGTGAATTTAAATTAAACAAATTATTAATTTATTGTATTTTTTATTCTTACTTATTTACTATGTTATAATTCATTCTATACCTTTGAGTATAAAATACGGGAGTCCTCTTTTTGGCATTTTGAAGTCTAAAATGCAGAAACTATCGCAATAAGCTATTTTATACGTAAATAAAACACCAAAGTCCACATTCGTCATAAAAATGATTTTTTAAAGTTGAAGTACAAATCTGAAGTCCACTTTGTTTTAATGCAAAAAACATCAATGTTACAAAACTTGGTTTGCAAAAACTCTACATTTTTTTAAACAAATATATTATTATAAATATATAGTAAAATAAATAAAAATTGGATAAGTTATTTTTTGTTTTGTACACCATTTTGTAAAAAGGACCAGAACTATATTGTTATGGTATTTGTTACAATCATTATAATGTTAAGTTTTTGCAAACCAAGTTTTGTAAAATTTCCATTGAAAATAAACGTACAAATGCCATTTTTTATTTAAAAATGATAAAAGCGCCATCTATGAATATTTTTTTAATTCAAATTGAAAACATACTATACATTATTTTGTATAATATTCCCAGGGAGTTTTTGTAAAAAACTTATTTAGGGACATGCAGATAATAATATTTATTCACAGATGTTTTTATATTTAAAACTATAACATTATTTACAAACGTAGAATAAAAATTATGATCCACTAAAAATTAAAAGGGTATGAAAAATAATAAAAAAATACAAAATAAACATAATACAAGGTATGGAAATGAATTCAAAATTATAAATACATAATACAATCTACAAATCAATAAAAAAAAATTTAAAATATAAAAAGTTTAAAAAATACATTTATGTATATGAGATTGCAAATGTTAAAAAATTAAAAGTTTTTTAAATTAACAAAATACATGCACCTAATGTAGGTTAAAAAAGTGTCAGAAGCTTTACATATACATAATACAACATAAAAATGCATAAAAAAGCATTAAAATCATTTCAAAAGTATTAAAAATTACATATACCAGCAAAATCGGTAAAATATTTAGAGTTTTATGTTCAAGACGCGCATTCTCTGGATCAACTAACATTATTTATTCGAAGTACTTCTGGAAAAAAATAATTCCTTGAAACCTATGTATTGTAAAAATCTAGTACCAAACTTCGTAGACTTCACAGATCCTATATAAATATTATTATTTGATTGAGTACTGTACTGATGGATATCTCTATTGGAAGCGGACTTTATGTTACTGTGCATTGAGTCGAAAGTTGAATTACTTTTATATTTTAGTTTAGAATCACCTTAAGGTACAGATATACAATCCAAAATACTACATTGTCTTCAAACGTTTGGCCATACTCAAAATTTTGCGGCTTATGTTATGTCATCATTATTATCGAACACAAATCCACACTTGATGGCGCATAGGCCACTGCGCTGGAACAGCATATGTAGTGTATCTCAATTATGTTTTACAGGAAGGTAAGGTGTCTTACGCTTTATGTGCCAGTTTAGGGGAAGTAAAATACTGCAATGTAAAACCACTTAATTAAAATATTTCATGTCCACCCTCCCAGGAATCGAATCCAGAACCTCAAGCACCGTGCATTTAAGCCCCAACAAACGTTCTTTCAATTTCTTTTTCAGGATTTTTATCTACCTGAGAGGATCCACCGAGCCAAAAACACTCGTCTAAGATTCGGGTTCTATTTCACACACAAAACAATATTCTTCATCTACCCGGAAGGAGACAAGAAATAATGTAAAGTTGTGAACATGACTTAAAAACAAATTATATAGTCGAATTCGGGTTATTTATCTTTCTACGAATCTTTTCAAATGGTTAGATAATGACGGTAGGAAATCACTGACTTTCCACAAAAAACCGCAAAAACAAGATTTTATGTAAAGCATCGTCGGTGTAGCCAAAAAATTTTTTTCCGAAGGTTTTTCTCGTAAAGCATTAACATTTATATTGCAGGAGGTGAATAAAGGGTGGAATTCATAAAATACAATAACAACATTTTATTCTTTGCCAGAAACGTATCAGTATTCTTTTACCACACTGTTGCCAACGCACGCCCTCGGACTCGAAGAGACAGGGGTGAATTCTCCCTTTAATCGATTATTTGCAGCTTACCATATTTTTTGACATCGAAAGTGATTAACATAATATTACAAAAGAGATGAAAAACATTTTAGAGAAGGTAATATAGAATTTTAGGCATCTACAGGGCTTATGACCAGTCATTGGCTGGTATAAGTGGCCATTTTACACACTGTTTAGTATTCACAATTCTCCCATATTTGA
Source organism: Micrasema longulum (assembly GCF_059751315.1). Lineage (NCBI taxonomy): Eukaryota > Metazoa > Arthropoda > Insecta > Trichoptera > Brachycentridae > Micrasema > Micrasema longulum. Next base: position 259,630 of record NW_028277412.1, read on the forward strand.
ACATCTCTATTCCTTCAATAATAATAATAAAAATAATGGTTTATTAATGTTATGGGGTGGCCTTGGTGGTTTTGTAGTAAAAGTCTTATTCTTACTTAGTATGGTATATTTACAATATATACAGAGGAACAATGGTAACAAGTGGACAAGTGTCTACAGAGGAGGCTAGCTCAAAAACGCCTTTTGGTCTAGGTATGTGGGGGTACCTTGTGGCCAGTAGGTAGGTGTTGTATTGGGAACAATACAACCCTTACATACACCTCTTACAATTAACAAATATTATAATATCTTTATCTTCCATATACATATTTAGGTAATAGATTTCTCTGGATTATGTCTAGTCTGCCTAACTAGGTACAACCTGTTTTAAGGCAGATATTTTTATGCAAAAATAAACAAAAACATGACTACCTACTAGTTAATTGATTAAAAAGTTATACAATAAATATACTATTTATTATTTTTAAATGTTTTTTAGTAAGTTTTCCGATTTTTCAAGTCCCTTTCTGTACCTATAATTTGTTAATAAATTTAATTAATATTTTTTTTAATTTGGTTATATTATTTTTTTTCTATGTTTGCCATGTGTAAAAATGCTTACTGAGCATAAAAAAACAAACAAAATGTTTATATTTTATTATCACATTATAAAATCTAAAAATGTTTAGTATACTATTTTGCTCAATATTAATCTCCTCCGGGATAACGGAAGGATAATGTGTATTATAATATGCACGATCCGGCAAATTTAGGGCAGGATCAGTGGTTAGACCGTGTAAGGACCTTACTTACGTAATAAAATAATTTACAAGTTTACTCATTACCGAGAGAGCTTACATAAAATCTCATGAATTTTATAATGGCATGAACCCCGCCCGGTCAATAATAAAAAAAGAAAAATACATTTATGCATAGGATTTTTTCCTCCAAGTTAGCCGATAATGCACTTACCTCCAATGCATAAATTCCTAGACATGATTATCAGAAAAATTGCATAAACGATTTTCTTGCATGTTCAGGTATTGGTTGTCGACATGAGTTGTGTCCATTTTTTTCAAATTTAAAAATAAGCTTCAAAGGTAAAACAGAATGGTCAATAATTATATTTCATTCGAAAGAAAATTTTCTGTTCAACAAGATATTGTATTTGCTATTACGTTATTTATATTATTGTATTTGATTACAAGCCATTAAAATGGAATGTCAAGTAGACGAAAGTGAGCATTTTCGACACCTCGTTTTGTTTGCGTTCAATTGAGGGAATAAAGCTGCAAAACTGCTCGCGATATTTGTGCAGTATTTGGTGAAGATGCTATGAATGAAACGACAGCTCGTCGATGATTTTTGTGTTTTTTTTTCTTTCAGTGCTGCGGAACAGCATTTATTAATTATCAACAATGTTTTGAGTTTCTTAAAATTTTTGTAGATAAGGACTGGATTCAACCCTCTCGGGAGATGTTAATATTAACATAACACAACAGAGATGAAGAACATTTTAAAGCAGGGAAAACAGAAAGTCAGAAAAAAGAGAAAGAAAAAAGAAAAATATAGATGTTCAAATAAACGTAGAATGGTGAATGTTACACATGGTGCAAAGTGGCCACTTAAACCAACCAATGACATTTAATAAACCCTTTGGATACCTTAACTTCTATATTTCCTTCTTTAAAATGTTATTTATCTCTGTTGTATTATGTTTATTGATTAATTTATTTATTTATTCATTCAAAATTACACTCGTTTAAATATAAGTGAACTTATTAAGACTTTTTAGGCTGTGCCCGTGTCAATGTAAATTATAAATTATATACATTTAGATTCATACATAATCAAATATATAAAATAACAGTATCATTGAAATAAATAAAATAAAAGTATAACAGGAAAATATAGTAGTATTGAAAAAAAATAAAAAAATAGTATCATTGAAATCAATAGAAAAAGAATACGTGTATAAAAACATTATTGAAATGATAATTGAGATATGGTTTCTATAAACTCACTCTATACTGTAGTGAGAAATAGGAGTAATAAATAATATGCCAAATAAGATTAAGTGCTTAGTTAAATAATACAAAAATTCATAATGAAAAAAACACACAAATCTCGAAATATATAAAAAGCAAATAAAAGTAAAAGTATGTAAGGAAAGCAAATTTGTCAATTTTCGCTAATTGGTAATCTCGAACTTTAAAATTTGACGACCTTGTCCCTATTGATGTGCAGCGACTAATTACAAACATTTTTCTTAAATACATGGGCGCTTGTGGAGTTTTTTATGACTGCAGGACGTTGACTAAAAAAATTGGGAGCCAGGAAGGTAAAGTTTCTTTGAGCTAGCTTGAGTGAGTGGTAGGACCAAGGTATGTAATCCTTCCCGCTGATCGCGTCTGTATATTTTGCTGTGTTCTGTTATTATATTTGGAAACATGTTATATTTTTTGATACTCACTCAGTTTAGAGTACTTTTGATCTGAAGTATTTTTTTTAACAGGTTTATTCTGCACATTAACATAATATATGTATACCTATGTATAAAATGTATTTTTTAATAACTGTTAAACATATTTACCATAAATTACTACGAAAACTTTTTTTCGGTACTTTTTAATTATTTGAAGATCTTCTATGTCAATAATGGTTTTCGGGAGATTATTGAACAACCTTTGAATAACGTTATTTTATGTTCGTTCTCCGAAGTAATTTGTAATTTATAAAGGATTTCGCAATCAAACAGATTTTTATATCTATTTATTATTTATACTAATTTGATCTGGTTATTTCGTTTCGTCCGTTCGCCTGTCTTGTTCTTTCATCTCGCCTGCGGTCTTCTGTTTTACATCCCTCTCGAGAGATAAGTTTAAATGATTCCGAGGAAGGGATAGAGGTTGGCCCTTATCGCTGTTTCGCAACCTAGATCCGTAACACAATGAGACGGTAAAGATTTAGCGATATCAAAGGTTTTCCTGGTTATTATGACTTGCGTTATTTCTAAGTCAGTGTATATAATCAGGATTAATTTTTCAAACTTTTAGTTTTTTTAATATTTACCCAAATAAACAGAATTTTGAGTGTATCCAAATGTTTGTAATGTAATGTAATGTATTTATTTCGATTGTTGTAAAAAAAAACCCGAACAACTAGTTATAACTTACATTAAACTGTACAAAAATAATTTAATCACAAGTGATTAAATTAGACGAATTCATATTTTTTTATTATTTTAACCTAGCCGGACCGAAGGAGGAAATTCGAATCCCCCATAGACCGATTTTAATTCGGTAAGTCGATCGGTAATTTGCCCTATATTTTTGTTGCTATCGTAAACATAACAGAAAGAAGCATTTTTCTGTTTTTTATTTCAAATTTTTCAAATCGTTTAATATTAAAACAAAAATATACGTAAATAATACAAGGGTCTATTTTACTTTACGTACATTAGAATTCGGAAAACTAACAAACATTAATATAATACACGAATAAGTCAAATATGTGTACCTGCAAACATTAATAAATTATTGCACGATAATAAACACTTCCAACAGGTGGGGTGGGGCAGTTAGTAAAACGGCCAACTGTGAAACTGGCGTCTCGAGTTTAATTTCCGCCAGTTGCAAGAAAATATCCTAGAGAGATATTTTTCTCAATTGGTCTGGGTGTTGTGGTGTATTTTTCATTACCTCTTTCCATATTCTCTCTATCCCACCTGCTGACAAGCCTTAAAATAAAGGCTTAGCGGTATATTCCTTTAAAAAAAAAATTACTCTCGTGATATGTTCGTGAGATGATTTCGTTTATACAAGTAGGCGCTGGGGTCGTTTGGTCCCCCCCCCCCCGTTCGGATCACGTGTATTTTTTTAATGCTAAGTTAGAAAAAGGTTAAATAATGCGCGTGGTGGTGAGGGTAATAGTTATTTCACAGAGATAGTCTGCCCGTCTATCTCGGTGGCGATGTCTTGGAACAATTTTTGTCCTACAAATTCCTGTTTACACATGGACAATGGTTGAGTCCGGGAACAAAACAATATTGTATTGTCTACGTGTAAACGGCCTTTGAGTGTCAGGTGCCAATCCGGGGTGCGTATTTATTTTATTTATTTATTTTATTAACATAAACGGCAAATCTGCCCTTTTACAAACATTTAAAATACAAACATATTTGGCTTAATATTTTTTTTAAACACAAATTTCTTTATACCCAAGATTTATAAAAAAAAATAAACTTTTAAATTGTACAAGATTTTTATACAAAAAATTAACCTAAAAATTATACAGCATATTCACTAGAAAGTTTAAATAATAAAACATTGTACAGTAATACAACAAGAAAATCATAAGTACTGTTTCATACAGCTGGGCAAAGTGAACCAAAATCTGTATATATTATGAAATGCATGAATAAATAAATATAATTATCGTTCACCATCTTTGAAAAAGTTCAAAAGGTGTGTTCTATAGGAACAATACCCTACAATAAATATATCAGATACATAAGAATTACTATTGCCGAGTTCATGAAGACTATTTAATACGGCATTACAAGTATCCACTGTTGGGAAGTTTATTTTTATCTTCAATTTTATTTAAAAAGTAAAATTAAGGATTCTGTAAAATATAATATGAAATGAAAAATAATAATATGTGCACATTTTTTTTTCTTAACATGTTGAATTTCAGTTTACCGACAAATATATTTTACCAATTAGTCAATACAATTAACAGGTCATATAACAGGGCATAAGCCCTGTAAATGCCTAGACTTCCATATTCCCTTATTTAAAGTATTTTCCATCCCTGTTGTAATTTGTTAATCACTTAATATACCAATTTTCGTACATAAATATCGATTTTATTTTATACTGTCTTGATATGTACCGATGAAGATAGCGTTTGTAATAGCGGCCCAGGGACAGTGAATATACAGATATTAGAGTATAAAACAACCTTATTAAGCTTTTTGTATGTTAACTCTCCCAGAAATCGATCCTACAATCTCAATAATAAATTAAATATACACATAAAAAAAAATGACAAATACGCATCGGTAAATTTATACCGTCTTATTGTAATCGAGGGCTCGCTACCGTACTCTACCTACGTCAGTCATCCGGACCATCCGGTCATCCCCCGAGATTATGATGATTGTAATGCTGCATACTATTTGCCTACGAAAAGTAATTTCGACAAACTTCGAAATGGAAATAATTGTTTTGAATATTAAGTACTACGGTTATATCAAGAATTAGCATACGTAAATAAGCTCAAGGACAAAAAGCCGACCCAATTAAACTTTTAGGAGGCTATTTTACTCAGTGGAGCGGAAATAATATTCACTGTTTTAATCAAAATTATTATTGAAAACCAAATTTGTATAATTTTTTTTTTATAAAAAAAAATTGTTATCAATATAATATTTAATTACAAATGATTTGAAAATACGTAAATTATAATAGCTTTTCTACCTCTCATTTGGAGTGAAAACTACTTCTTTACCAGTTTCTGTCAAAAAATACACACCAATACCAATTCTTTCATTTTTTCCAAACTCTTTGAACGAGTTGCATTTAAATATTTTAATCATTATTTATTGTCAAACAATTTTCTTGATACCAGGGGTTCAAGTTTTTGCGCGAGCCATATAATAACTACCGCTTTAACTTAAGTTACAGATGACATACGATACGCAATGAATTACATAATACTAACTTTAATAACATTACTTGACTTCAGCAGCGCTTTAAACTCTGGATTTTGATCATTTGTTAGTTAGGCTCAAAACAATAAATATGACAAAACCGGTTATTTGATGGTTTAGATCGTATTCACAAGCTAGACTAGAATACATCAGAAATGGGTTAATATTGTCGCTGGAGTACCTCAAGGTGGACTTGTATCACCATTACTGTTTTCCCAGTTTATCAATCTTATATCAAAATGTCTCAAGTGTCCATATCATCTTTATGCAGATGATTTACAACTATATCTTCATTGCACCGGTGAAACAATAGAATCGATATCTAATGCACTAAATAGCAGGTCAACATTGACAAAATACTATGGTTTACTTATAAACCCATCTTAAACACAAATAATGTTTGCGGGTTGAAATTAACAGATCGCTTTTTTTTTACCTTATATTTGAGTTATGATTATGTTTTTTCCCATCGTGCAACATTACGCGGCGACATCACAAATGTGCGCGGCGAAAGTGGGGGAGTTTTCAAACACGGTCCGATGTATTCAAATATGATTCTACGCTCTTTCTGGACTATTCTTAATTCTATGATATTATGTATTAAAAAAATGTACGAAATATAAATGAAAAAAATCGTAAATAAAAATATCAGTTTATGGTTTACCTCTGTGTTCAAATTTTAAAAGCACCCTCTTAATACCAATTCACAAATTTTGTTTCTTCTCTAACACAGTCCATGCAACTCGACTGTGGAATCATCTCCATCCAATTTCAAATATCCCATAAACAGTATCCCTATTTAAATCACGTCTGACGAAACATCTTCTTTATTTTCCTTAATCTCTTTTCCTTTCATTTTTTTTTGCCATTGATGAAAAGATTTATTTAAGGTAATTTATATGCAAAAACAGATTTTGTATCTTAGGTTTTTTTTATTGAATATGTTTTTCAACTTAAAATATATAAGTAAAACTTTTATTTTATTGATTGGTTGGAAGAAATTACCATTTAGCAATAAACCCGCCAATGGACAATAAACATAATGTGCAAAATGCCTAGACTCCCATATTCCCATTTCAAAAAATGTTTTCCCTCTCTGTTGCAACAGATTTAAACAGTAGAATCTTACTCATATATTTGAAGCTTATGTATCGGAGTGAAGGATGGAATTGGAGGAACAAGGATGAAAGTAAGCTGTCGAAAGGTAATCTTTCAGACGAATGTGTGGTAAAACTATGTACGATGTGTGCACAAATGTTACGATCCGTATGTAAGGCTGAGATAAGACTAATCGACAGAATCAAGAAAGAAGTTCTGCCTTGGTTTAAACATGTAGATCGAATGGACGGCGAAAGAACGGCTAAAAAGATTTATGAGGCGAATGCTGGTGGATGCAGAAGGCGAGGAAGACCAAGAAAAATAGAGACAATAGAAGATATACCAAATCCATCAAATACTTGAAGATAGATATGTCAAAAGTCGGAATAATCGGCGCGCGTGCATGAGAAGATGTACAGCGTAAAGGAAGCGAGGTCTGCATGGAAAGATAGAGTGATATGGCGTTCTACTCTCTTTGCCTACGCCCGTACGGGGAAACGGCTTAGTGGTTTGTTTGTTTGTAAACTAAAACTTATGTCACTTAAACCTTTTGCGCTAATTTTGCCTCAATCTCGATTCCCAGCAGTGTTCCATCAGTTGGCTGATTATAACATTATGGCTGTTCCTCTGCCTTCCTCTGGGGCCTGCTATACGGTGTCGCAGAAGTCCAACCTAGTGAGGGTGGCCTAGAAGTATCGAACATTCAACTTGCTCTACAATGTCGAAAAAACATGTTTAGGGCTATATTGCAAGCCCGGTAAATGCCAGACTTTCTTATTACCTTCTTTAAAATGTTATCCATCTCTATTATAATATATAATATCAATCTTCTTTCGTTAAATGTCACGTAAATTTTTAAAATAACATCAACCGTTTTCCCCTGATGCACGTTCAAATAGAAACATTTTTCATATTTGCAGACGATTTAAATGTTTCTCACATTACCAACAAATGATTCGATATATTTTCGATTCGATTCGATATACTTCGAGTAAGTCATTTACAACTCGTTGAAAATGGCAGTAAAAATGAAATATTTGGATAAATCATAAAAACGCAAATATTTATTTTTCTTCTATTAAAAAAAAAATAAAAAAATACATGTACATACACACAAACGTACATACACCCATGCGCACACATACATACATTCATAAAACATAGACAATTTATTTATAATGCGAAAATTTATGTTTGCTATCTGTATTTATATATTTTAAAATAATTATTTATTTTCATATTTTATTTTCGACATCCAGTAAAAATCTCCAATCCGTGGCATGCATCAACTTTTCTGACTCCCTACGACCAATGTCATGAAAGAGCGAGGTCAACACCTTCCGCAACTTGACAACACTCCCGTCTTTCCATGGTTCTGGCAAAAGGATATATACCTTTTTGCCTACATAATAGTGTTGTCTCGATACCAGAACAGTGTTGGCCCCTTCACTTAGTAGCAGATCCCTATTAGAGTATCTTGTATTATGGTTGTGGTTGACGCTTGGGTAAATGTCTCTATTTATGTGTGTAACCACTACCGTTCTCAATATATACTGTTGAATAATATTCAGTACTCTGAATTCTTTGAAGAGCAAGTCACTTGGATACCGAAATGTTTTTTTTTTTAAATACTTGGATTAAAGATTTCTGTGCAATCGCTCCAGGTTCAAGGCTACATATGCTTATAATATAAGTGCAATTGCTACAGGTACTAATAATATAATATTGACATAAGAGCTAAGGAATATAAACATAAAAAATACATATTTGAACTTTTATTATTAACTCAAATCATTTCCAAAAAGCTGTAAATAAGTTGTGCTGGAAACATGGCAATCAAGTTATGTTAGAGTGGCATTTGAACTTTGGTCCTCTGATCCGTGGGTCCCCAGCATCATCGTCATACCCCTCCCCTATCTGCACACAATGGTGTATAGAGCTGCTGCATCAGTTTATCAGACGCAGCATATCTCGATCATCTATTCCGTGAAGGCAGGGTGATCAGTTTGACACTTCTAGGGTGATATTCCAAACGCTCTCGTGGCCGTAGAAAACGTTTTTATCTCGTGTGTTTTGTATTTAAATACACGAGATAAAAGAGTTTTCTTCGGCCACGAGAACGGTTCAGAATAGCGCCCCTGGGCCCCGATTACAATGGGAAGTTAATTGAGTTATCTTCGACTGTCTATAAAGAAAAATCGATATTTGTGTACGAAAATGAGTATATTTGCATAAAAATTTAAAGTATCTTCGTCGGTAACCTATAATTAAACATGTTTAGAATAAAAACCTGTATGCCAATTCTGCTTTTCATACAGAAAACTTTGTTAATTAAATTGAAGATAAATGTTAACTTTCCATTGTGATCGGGGCCCTGGTGTCCAGAAGAGGTGAATTATTTTTTCAAAAGAAAAAGCTTTTGATGTTTTTTTTATTTATATATTTGGAACACCGGACCATAACCCATCTCCAAACATCATTGATAGGAAACGCGGTCTTACTTTTTTTCATACAAACGTCTTCTCGTATTTTCTGCCTGGATTATGTCACTGGAACAATGATTTATTTTACACGCTATAGATATTTACCATTGCTGTACCTCTATTGTTTTATTTGTTTGATGAATTATTGTTTATTATGTGAGCTAGGACGACCCAAAAACCCAAAAAAACACCTTATATTATCTGCCGACTTCAGACGTACGGTATACAATTTTGAAAATCGAAAAGAGTACCGACACAGAAATAATCATTTTAATACTCTTTATTAAAAAAATAATTAAAACGGCAAAATTGGTCTGACGTGCAATTGTCTTTTTTGTACAGTATCGGGTAGGCATTTGCGAGAGAGTGTCAAAAAAACAATATTCTAATGCCCATTCATTAAAATTGTCTGGCATCCCATATCCTCTTAAACCGTTTTTAAGCAATTATTTCGTGTCTACCTTGCAAGATACCGAACCAGGAATATTAAGCATGGCAGGCGAACGCTAACCTCTATAATTTACGAGACGGACTTTTCTGAAATACAGATTCAAATCACTACATACTCAGAGATAAATACGAATATCAATATTTGTTTTAATGCAAACATAACGGAAGATAATGTTATAATATATTTGAGACTACATAGAACACTACAATGACATCAATTTATAGAACCATGGGGAACAACTGAATAAATATTATTGCCTATTATTCGTGTGTGCAGAATATACATACTAAGCATAAGGAAGATTATTGTGTTCTTGACTTGTAGAATTGAGATTTAATACAGGGGTCTTCTAACTATGGCCCGTGAGCCGAAGTCGGCCCGCGAGCAGCTTGAATTTTACACCTAACTAAAACCCGTCTGATAATCCATGCGTCTGCATTGAGAATTTAGGCGAAAATGCACCGTCTATTTTTGTTGATTTTTTTAAGTACTTATTAATAAACTATGTTTTACGAGAAATATGTGAGTACGCGATCTTGAAAAAACAAGTATATTATCAAAATAATCAATAAAGTTTTTTTTAGGCTGTCCGGTGTCAAGTTGTCAAGAATGATTTTTTTTAAATATCGTTGAAAATAGTACCTACGTAAAAGTGCTTTATTTTGAAATAAAGAAAAAACTGAATAGTTTCCGGTAGTGAACCAATATAATTTGTGTTGTTTATAAAAAAACTCGATAATAAGCAGTTATAAGTTAAGTTATAAGGATAAACTTTTTTGGTAAATTTTACTTAAAAAGAAAACAAAGTGGTTGGCTAGAAGTTATTGCTTTCAGCAATAAGTCCGCCAAAGTGCGCTCATTCTTGGATAGGAAGTTTTAATATTGCAGATAAATAAAACATGAATTCCCGCATTGCCTCGTATAGGATCTTTGCGTTAATTCATGTATCTCGCGAAAGAACATACGTGTTGATAATAAAAATAATAGAAAATATATCAATATCATAATATGCAATACTACAATAAAACCATTTAATAATACTAATCGTGGAAACATACCTAGGGCAGTAAACATACATAGTATACCCAGTTATGTATTCCAAATATTCACTAATATTTTTGTATATTAAAAACGCTTTTTACCCACAATTACTTCCTTTATTGTTTTGGTAGCTTATAGCCTTGCTTATAGGGCCCCTTTGAAATAATTATTTGTTTGCCTAAGAAATGTTGAGTTTACTTTTATTTCTGGTGTTGTAAAAGCTTATAATATGGCTCATAGACTGAAAAGTTTAGAACTCCTGATTTAAAGCGCTTTTACTAACACAAACGGGATGATACTCTAACACGAAACAATGAAGGCATGCATAATGTAAATGTATTGTAATATTCAATACAGCCTAGTGCAAACATTGTATATAGCTTGTATGGGGGTATGTTTATTATGTAGGAGTTGCCTTTGTGGGCGCTCTTTGAATTCTAACTCAAAGCTCTTGCGGGAGTAAACTATGCTAGCAGTTGCTGCTTGTCACGCGTTACCGCCCTTGTGGCTTCTGACGTCATTTGTCGTAAGTAGCAAGCGCGAATAGCAAACCTTTAACGACTTCCTAATACTGATGTTTTTAAAGGTTATTATATTGTATGTCTTCACCCTTCTTGCTGGCGTTTCTAACAGTGTTGCTGCGTCCACCAGCCAAGCTAATACTGAACCAGCGAAAGGAAAAACTTAAGCGGCTTCAAAAATGTAGTTAAAATCTTATTACTTTGAGTTACAAAGAATAATGAAATTTGAATCTGAAAGTTTGAGAGGAGGAAGAAACAGTTATGCATAAACAATTATTATTATGCCCTCATCTGCATCGATGGTGCATAAGGCACCGCATTGGTACACCTTAGTGCAGCAACTTCTTCTTCTTCCACTCCTTGACTTTGCAGATGAATGTTATCCAGATGCTAACTCTGAATAGCTTGATAAGTTTGAACGATAGCAGAATTTTTGTGTACGTTATATCTTAGATCTTCGCAAATTCGACAACATAACCGAACATAACCACATAACACTGGCTCAATATCAGGCATAGAAGAAAAATTCACATTCTATCACTTCTTCACAATATTTTAAATAATCCCACTTCGCCTGAATATCTGAGAGAGTTCTTCCAACCTCTATTACAACACGGACTATCTCTTCGTTCCAGTAATGAGATAACCTTTTTAATACACTTTCATCGCTCTTTCTTTCCTCCTCTTCCACAGTAGTAGCTGCTTGATTGTGGAATGATCTTCTTACTAATGTAAGAGACGCCCATTCTTTATTTACATTTTAGTCAAGATTTAAATGTCACTCTCTAAATATTTAAGTTGTTCTTTTATACCTCTTCATAGTATATTGTTAATGACTATCACTCCCCTCACTTCTGTTCAATGTACTTCATAGTCCTTACGCTCCTATATACCTGCGTGAAAAATTTCAACGCTTATCAGTTCATGGTTTACTTCTTCGTTCTAATTCTCAAGGCACTCTCTTAATACCCATCCACAATTCCTCTTTCTTCTCTAACTCATATAGTGTGCATACGGTTCGACTCTAGAATCATCTCCCATCCACCATCAAAGATATTACTACATTATCTCTGTTTAAATCACGTCTGAAGAAACATCTTCTTTCTCTTCCTTAATGTCTCCTCCTTTCCTTTTTCCTCTTTCCTCTTTTTTCCTTTTTCCCATTGAGTAATACTTTTGATTTAAGGTAATTTATAAATAAATACGTCTATTTCTATTTTTATATATCTTTAGCTTTTTATTTTTTTTTTCTATTTAATATGTTCTGTAACTTGAATTATAAAAATAATACTTTTATTTTATTGGTTAGTTGGAAGAATATGCCATTTGGCAATAAGCCTGCTAATGTACAAATAACATTATGTATAAAAAGTTAAATAAATAAATAAATGTTTTATATTTTTTTCTTTTTTTAACTTAATTTTTGTTAATTTTGTATAAAATCATAAGATTCAATATGTCCATGTACTTGTTACTTTCTTAAACTGAACGGTTTGGGTCGGTAGAAAAAATTGCTTGAAGGCAATTTGCCCGCCCTTATATGTATATTAGGGTGCTTCTTAAATGGGCAAAAAAATTTTTTTTTTTAAATTGATGCGCGTCACCCTTTTTTTCTGTTCTAAGGCGCAAAAAATTAATACGAATTTTTTACCAGCGATTGAAAAATAAAAAAAATCTATATCTGAAAATTCTTTAATTAAGTTCTGAAAAAGACAAGCAAACATAAATTATGTAACTATTAGGATAAAAAAAAATGTTACTTATGCTAATAAAGTAGTTTTCTTTGTATCAGGGTACTTTTGCCTGAATTTTTTCACAACCAAAAGAAGGAATTGTTTTTGTTCTTCGTCTGTGGTAATTAGTTTATTAAATTCTTCAATCAATGCAACGCCGCGTTCCGCAATGTCGTTCACCACTCTCATAGAGCGTACAATTTCTCTGGAAGCTTTGTAGTCTTTATCTTCTTCCCAAAAACGAGGGTCTTTTTGCAAAAATGCAGACGAAATTCCCAGGATTCTGAAAAATCTTAAGGTGTTGCTGGTCACGAAATCCTCAATATTTTTTTCTTCGATGTGACTTAGATCCAATGTAATTCGCTTTGGGTTATAGTCTGGACCTTCCTCATTCAGTGCAATCACCATTTTTTGTTTGTTTTCAAGAGAAACTTCGTCATAAAAAAAGCAAGCGCAACAAGTTCTTCGGACAGATACCATAAATGCCCCAGGAACTTCGTTACAGCTTTTTTGGGCATAGTTTTGTTTATATATTCAAATTTCTTAAGATTTTTTAACAGCCACAAGTCATTCCTTGGTGCTGAAGTTGCCACGGGAGCTTGGAACCAGCATCTTACATAAATCGTAACGACGAAAACGCAAATTTTAGTAATGGCTTTAAGTTCTTTTTTTATCAGTTTAAACTGGTCTCTGAACATAAAAAGCTTAAGGCAATAAATTGCTTTAGCCATCCATCGTGCGCGATGAAGACCTGCTGGAGCTCTGAATGATATCCCTTTATTAGGCATACCTCCCAAAAATATTATTGTAAGTGTCAACATTTCCTTACAATCGTCACGTGGCTGATAATTATTTAGCTGTTCTTCAGCAAATGAAATTGTGCTGCCTGCTATATTTTATATGCATCTTAAAGCGTCAGAGTCTGAAGAAACTATACTGAACTTATTTTGGTCAATGTTAGGCCAAGCAGATTTAAATTTTTTGAAGATCAATATTTCTGGTCCGCTTGATGGACCTAGTGCTTGAACTATGATTGCTTCCAGCTGTATTTCCATTATATGGTGACGACAGGCCAACCACAGAGCATCTTTTTCCACCTTTTGCTCTAATAGAATACAAGCACCTGCTCTTAAACCAGTGTTGACCGCAGTGGTGTCGAAGCAAAAGCATTTTATTTTGTCGCTCAAGTTCCAAGAAAGAATAGTGTCATAAACAGCTGAAGCACACGCATCCCCAGTTCCATGACTGAGTTTTGGAACTGCCAAAAGTTGATCTACACCTTGTCCTGACACTAAAATGGGAAGGCGATCCACTGTTTTGTGTCCTGTTATGTCTTCGATCAGTTTCAGGGGGGGCGGACGTGTGTCATTGTACGGAATATTGTGACAAAGAGTTGCATTAGTATGTTTAATCATGTATAAATGATGAATATAACTGTTTTATGTACATAGAGCTGCAAGTTAACATTATCATAATTTTTTCAAACTTTGACACGAGGTAGCGACCCCTAAAAACATATCTAAAAAAAAATAAAAAAATATGGGTTCGTTTTGCGGGCTGACGCAGTAATTTTTCAAAAGTCGAAAAATAAGAAGCACCCTAATGTATATATATTGTAAAAGTATATTAAGTGAAAAAAAAAATGCAGCATATTTCGTTCATCTGTTACAACACCAATATATCAATCTGACGGTTTATTATCTATTTCGAAAGACTGTGAAATATTGTAGCGTAAAAGCACCTCCTAAATTAACATTTAAGCTAAAAAAAAACGTATTCATTAAATTAATAATTAGTTATTTAAAGTGTAAATGAGTTTTCAAACAAAGAACACGATCTTACCTGTAACATAGAAAAGTTTATTTGTATATGTGTGGGTGCGTGACAACAATTTATGGATAAATTTAGCTCTTCAGAAATTATTTCTAAGATCAATAAGCTTATAAAAAGTTAATTTAGTTTGTTTTATAACATCTGCAGTGTTGTAGATATCGCTCTACGAAAACCTGATTACTTTGGATATTAAGGTATGAGAAATCACGTATCACAAGGAACATAAGGGCTAATCTTACTAGTTTAATGACGTCGACGTTGCGACGCTCCTTCGTGGATACAGCTTAGTACTAAAATAATCGTTAAACTTACATTCTGTTATGTATAAATCCACATAGATTTTAATTGCGATTACGCTTCTACGTGAATTGCAAAATGATCTAAACAAAATTCATAACACATTTAAATTTTATCTTATGAAAAAAAATGTCACACATACGCAAGATAATTTTAATAAAAATGGATTAATTCGTATTTTTATTATTCTTCAATGTACAACGCTTATTAGACCATGGCTTAACTTTTTCTTCACATTCTAAGAGCACCCTCTTAATTTCAAACTCATGTAGCGTCCATGATTCCTCATTATTTTCAAACTCATAAAGCGTCCATGCGGCTCGACTGTGAAATCATCCCCCAACCACTACCAAAGATATTCTACAGCAACTTTGTTAAAATCACGTTTGACGAAACATTTCACATCTTTTCCTTAAATTTTATTTAATATTCTAAACTCTCCTTTTCCTTTTGAAGACTTGTATCGATAATAATTTATTCATATAAAAATATTTCTAGTTCTGTAACTATTGTATTGTATTTATATTTTTTTACGTAAAAAAAAAAGGTATCAGCTCTTTAATTTTAGAAAGATTAACAGTGAAAGTATATTATTTCACATACCCGAAACCGTTTTAAAGATTGGAGGTCTTCCTATCGGTTTTATTCATACAATAAGTTATGTTTTTTTTAAATAAACGAGATACTCTTTAAAACTTTAATAAATATCAAGATATGAATGAATTCAAAGAATAAAGATGCTCAAATATAAACTAAAACCAAACAATGACAGGTCATGCCCTAAAACTGCCTAGACTTTTCTACTCGCTTCTTAAAAATGTTCTCAATCTTAGTAGAAATGTATCATAAAAGAAACCATTTAATAAATTTTATCATCTATAAATAATACACAGACGATCCACCCCATAATGATAATATTTATGTGTTCCTTTTTTACTATCCATAACTTTTCCCCTCTTGTGGAAAAGACGAGAAAAACTGATCGAGGATTCAAAGAAAACGTTTTATTTTTTATTGTGCAAAAGCCAATTCGATTTACTCAAAGGAGTAGTTATAGCTTAAGGTCGTCGTACTTTCTATCAGAATCTGGACGTGAGTTAAATATAAGAAATTCTTTTGAAGAAAAATATTGTAAAAGAAATAACGACGTGGTCTGAGATTTACAAAATAAAGAACTACAACAAATCGAATAGCGAATGAAAAGTTTCAGCTTGAATATCTAAACCTACTGATGCAATATAACAAACCGACAAGTTTTTGCCTTACTAACTGCATCAAATATAACTAAGCAAATATTGCGTAGCCGTTGAAAAATGACAGCAAATCACAAGACACACGAAAACATTCGTTTGAGAGGTAAATACACATTTCCATAATGTTTATTTTTCTGTAACTTCTTACCATAGCAACGACACTAACTGTCAGTGTATTATTTATCGTTGTAAAAAATGTACGTTGAAAATATTACTAACTATCTCTAACTATACCCGCGGGTTCGTTCGCGTGGTATAGGAGAAATTAGCTAGGTTATTAATTGCTTTAGTCTTTTAGCAATTCACGCTCATTCACTTATTAATTCAGTAAAAACTAAATACCGTCTTTATAACGCCTGCTTAACACCTACTTTCTTCTACGGATGCGAATCGTGTCTCCTTACTAGGGCCCAAAACAGCAAAATTCTGAGTTTCGAGAATAGATATATCAGAAGAATCTTGGGTGTGCGGTAGTTTGACTTTGTGAGGATTGAAGTAATGAGAAAACGGACGGAAAATACTTCGGTGACAACTGTCATCAAGCGGAGGTGACATGATTGGCTTGGCCATGTGATGCAAATTCCTCCTGAGAGCCTTAACCACGCTTGCCTACTTTACAAGGCATCAGGTTCTCGACGTCCTAGACGTTCACTGCTGACTATTCGTCAGCAGTTTATGTCAGATCTTCGGGACGAGAACCTGACTTGGGAGGACGCACAGGAGCTGGCAGCCAATAGAGCTGCATAGAGGCTATTTGTGGACACCGTGTGCTCCAACTAACGAGCGGACATGAAATGATGATAATTATGTTTAGCAATAAGAATTATCCTTATGGAATTACATACTTTTTCGGGATAGAAAGTAACCTGATCGATTACCGTCCATCAATTATCGTTATGAATAAGTATGACAATTCGTTATTTTATGGCAACAAAGCATCGTTATTCTGTTTACACATTATATATGGGCGTAATATTTGTGTGTGCATGTAAACAAACCTGTCACAGTAAATTTCAGTTTCTTTGCGTTTTACCGAAATATTCTAACTATAAACTCTCAAAACATAAAACTAAGTTAAAATAAACAATTAAAAGTAAAAATCTAAGGTATTAAAGTGCAAAATCAGATATAAACTTGAGTTTAAAAAAGTGCTAAGAGCAAAAAATATTATTGTGACCAAAACTACTAGTGAAAAGTAGTATCACTGTGATTGGTTTAAATTAAACTATACAACCAATCCCTAGTCAGAACCTTTGAGTTGGACTTTAAACTCAAAACTCGTACTCTGAATACCTACTTATTTATTTCACATATTCTTACAATGACTAGCAACGCTCGCAGCACACGGCGGCAAGAGAGCTCAGAGGCAAACCCATCTAACTTTAATGAGACTTTAATTATTTTCAAAAGAGAAATTTTAGGTGAAATTAAAAAAGTGTTTAATGAAATCAAAGAGATTAAATGCAGTATCGAATATTGCCACAGTAAAATGGAAGAATTAACCAACAAAGTATCTACTCTAGATGATAAATGTAGAGATGAAGACATGGTTAAGGATAGAGTTACATTGTTGGAGAGCACAATATTAAATATGCAATTAAAACTGAATAAAAGCGAACAAAGAAGTTTAAGTGAAAACGTCGAGATAATTGGTATTCCAGAGAAAAAAAGTGAACAACTCCCAAATCTAATCCAGACATTAGGAGATCATTATGGAATTAAACTGGCCCCATCAGATATTAACTTCGTCACCAGAATTCGTGTTAAAGAACTGCCTAAAAACAAACCTCATTTTACAAGACCCATTATTGTTGAATTTGCATCGCAGAAAACCAGAGACCAAATACATATTAGCAGCGGCTAAAATGAAGAAAGATTTGACCTCTGGCGATTTGAATCTTCCAGGGAACATCAAAATTTTCACCAACGAACACCTAACTTCAGTAACCCGTGCCCTCTTCAACCAAGTCCGTAGTTTGTCTAAAGAAAAGAATTTTAAGTTCGTCTGGGTTAAAAATGGACAAGTATTCATTCGTAGAAGTGAAAATAGCCCAATTGTTCCAGTGATGGGTCATTCCGAGCTGCAAAATATTTTTTTATAATGATCTCATATCACTTTTTTATTAAATTGATTTTTCTTTTGTTACTTTATAGATATTGCATACATTGTAGTCTTAAGTTAGATAAAATTACAGGGCCAAAGCTCAAATAAGTATATATTATCAAAATGTTACTGGTCTGCGCTCAAAAACTCATAATTTTTATCTTAGTATAACCTCCAATGATTATGACTTTATATTTATAACTGAAACATGGCTACTTCCAAGTATACATAGTTCCGAACTATTTGATGACCGCTACCATGTTTATCGTTACGATAGAAATAGTTCTAGACGTGGGGATGGGGTGATGATTGGAGCAAAGAAGGAATTTAAAGTTTACCACCAACAAAACTGGGAATCCTCAACCGAAAACATTTGGCTGACGTTAACAGGTAACAATAACGTTAAAATTAATTTATGTTGTATTTATATACCACCAGGAAACAATCATACACCCCATATTCACAATTTTCTCGATAAACTAAGCGAGCTCAGAACTATGAAACCCAACGAAGAATTTCTCGTATTAGGTGATTTTAACCTACCCCAAGCTTCGTGGCATAAGAATACAGATGGAACAATGTTTTTGTCTAACAGTGTTCAATCGACCAATGTTTTGAAACTCTCTGATACATTATCATTTACCGGACTCTCCCAATATTGCTCGATACCGAATAGTAACAACAAATATCTTGATCTTGCCATAAGCTCTGTTAGGCTAGTAATGACTAAACCTACTCAGCCCTTAATACCGGAATGTCGTCATCACGACGCATTACATATTAATTTAGAACAGTTACCTTATATCCCAATGCAAAGGCAATCCCGTTCCATTCTATTGTTCAGAAAAGCCGATTATAGTAAAATAAATTATTGCCTGAGTAACATTAACTGGGAAAGGGAACTATCTAACTTTCCAACAAACACAGCAGTACATATATTTTATGAGAAAGTGAAAAACGTTATCTCCACCAATGTCCCCACAAGAGAGTGTAGTCAAAATAATTCTTACCCAATTTGGTACAGCCCTGCTTTAATTAAACTAACCAAAGAGAAAATCAAAATGTTTAAAAAATGGAAAAAATTCAACAATCCTCTCGATAAAATTGATTTTGGTATATTACGCGCAAGACAAAAACGAATGACTAAATTTTGTTTCAAAAGTTTTGTTAATAATTCTGAACAAAAAATTAAACAAAACCCAAAGTTATTTTGGAATTTCGTCAAAAGTAAGCGTAAAAATCAAGGTTTACCACAATCAACGATATTCGGGGACACAAAAGCAGATAATCCTAAAGAAGTCTGTGAGATGCTTTCGCAATACTTTGCATCCTCATTCAACTATTATACTCATCCACAAACACCTAATATGAGTGTACAAAAAGATGATCGTGTTAATATTTCTAGTGTTCCTATGTCTCTAAATATGATTGTTAATATTATTAAGAATCTCTCTAATAGCTCAAGTGGAGGAAGTGACAATATTCCATCATATTTTATCAAAATGTGTTGTCATGAAATTGCCAAACCCCTGTTACTAATATTTAAAATATCACTAAGTGAGGGAGTATTTCCTGACATATGGAAACGTGCCCTCATTACCCCGATATACAAATCTGGCTCCAAAAATGATGTGAAAAACTACCGCCCGATATCAAAACTGTGTGTCATGAGTAAGATTTTTGAAAAAATTATTTACAATCAACTATACAATGCTGTCCAGAGCATAATTATTGAAAATCAACACGGTTTTGTCAAATTTAAATCTGTCACATCCAACCTAACATTATTTTTAGAATACGTTTCAAAGGTTATGGACGAAAGGGTTCAAATAGATGTAGTCTACACTGATTATTCCAAAGCCTTTGACACCGTTGTACACAACATACTCCTTACTAAACTATGGAGTTTGGGTATTCATGGTGATCTGTACAGGTGGCTCGTTTCCTACTTAAGTAATAGACTTCAATCAGTGGCCATTAACGGGTTTATCTCAAACGACGTAAGCGTGCCCTCAGGTGTTCCCCAAGGATCGCACTTGGGGCCGTTACTTTTTATCATCTTCATCAATGACATCAGTAAATGTTTTAAATTTGTCAAATTTTTACTTTTTGCAGACGACATGAAAATTTATTTTGAAATCAATTCACATCAAGATTGCTCTAATTTTCAAGAAGATCTTATTAGGCTAAATGAATACTGCAAACTAAATCACCTTAAACTAAATACTAATAAATGTTATGTAATGACCTTCACTAGAAATAAAATAAAAACTAATTTTAACTACACAATTGATATCAATATCCTCTCTAGAGTAAACGAAATTCGCGATCTTGGAATTATACTTGATTCTAAATTAACTTTTGAAGCTCACATTAATGCAATCGTTAAAAAAGCTTATCAAATGTTGGGTTTCCTAATTCGCATAGGCAATGACTTTAGTAATATACAAACCATTAGACTGTTGTACTGTACATATGTAAGAAGTCAGTTAGAATTTGCGTCACCTGCCTGGAACCCTCATTATAAAAAATACATTCATCAAATTGAATCTATTCAATCAAAATTTATATCATACTGCAGATTTAAATTAAGGGTTTCAGAAAATGAAACCAATGAATTTCTCACTCTTCTTACCTAAAACCACTGAAAACCCGTAAAAACGTAGCTGACCTTGTATATCTGTACAAAATTATGAATAATCAGGTTTACTGTCCACAGCTCCTATCCCTAATTGGTTTTAGGATCCCTGTAGCGCAGACCAGAAACAAAAACCAATTTCATATTTTTAAATATAAAACTAATGCTTGCCAAAATTCTTATATATGTAGAACTTGCAATCTGTATAACAATAAATTTAACCATATTGATATTAATAATATAACATGCAACAATTTTAGAAAAGTAATTGAAAATCAATTTATGTTTCACTAATTTTTTTTATTTTTTATTTTTTTAAAAATATGTTTTTTAATATTCTCTTATATAATATCTTATTTAACCGAAATACCTACCTGTGCAGTTACATTGTGTATGGATATGTACATGTGCATGTGTATGTGAGTTTGATATTTGGTTAATTATTATAAAAACTTTATTTTATTTTAGTTTTTGAGTTTTTTATTTTATTTTTTATAATTATTATTTTCTTCAATTAAGTTGTTCTTCTTATAAGGCTCAATAATTATCGCAAATGTTATACTCGCTGCATATGTATGTATACTTATTATTATGTTATCCGCACTGTAAAATGTACATACATATCTAAATTTAATATCTATTCTTAACTTCTTATTAGTAATATTTATCTTTTAGCTTACGAGAAGGCCTGTAATTGGATCTTAATATATAATTTAACCTACTCTGTAATTAATAAATATTGTAATCTGTTGGCTTTCCAAAATAAAATAAAATAAAAAATAAAAAATAAAAATAAAAAATCCAAAATCCTACTACGAAACCAAAACGAAAAGCGAACCAAACTAACCATTGATGAAACAAGTCAATTAGACAAATTAAAAAAATGAATTTTAAATGTATTCATTTTGACATCCCCTGCCTGCTCATTTTCAAATAATTTACAATTTCTTGTAATTTTATTCATTGGGGATGAAAAACAAAAGTCAGTGCAAAACTAGCTTCTGACGTCACTGCGACCTGGGTAGATCTGTTGTGACGGGTCCCCGTCAATTTGTTCTCACCCCCTAAGCCAAGGTATTTAAAGTGCCAAGCTGATGAGGACCTTGCCCAAGACTTAAAGTAACGAGCTACAAGGTTTAGGTAGGAAAAATAACTACTTTAGTTTCCAGGTTTTTTCAGGTTTCCAAGAGTCCACTGAGGACTGCCAGGGTTTTCGAAAATACCCGCGTAATGAGAACTCTTTACAACTCCTTGGTGCAAAGAAACTCGAGAGTGACTTGATGATTTGGGGGCCACGTGAATTGAAGTACTCTCTTATGATAGAAAAAGTTGTTTCTGAGATTTCTCTACACGAGAGAGTGCGGGTATTATCCTTGGCTCTACCCGACCGAGTTTCTCCTGGGTATACTTGGCAAACAACAATTTAGAGACTAGAAGAAATGTGTATTAGACTACACATATTTATCTATTGTTGGTTTGTATGTTCGTGATAATTACCCAAGACAGCGTCAGCATAGAATGTTTCATATTCCGAAATACAGGATTGACCTGCCTGTTGGAAGAACTACCGTTTATGCTGAACAACATCGCTCTGGATGTTGATCTGTTCCATATATCCAAAGGAGTTTTCCGGAGCAGAATTTTCCTACTATTTGACAAGGGTTTCTTTTATGTTTTTAATATTTACGTCTTGAATTCAAGTTTGTAATAAACATATGTGTTTTTAAAAAAAAAAAATGAATTCAATTGAATTAAAAGCATCATATTTATATATATATGTGTTTCATTATCTCCATTGTAGTACTTACATCTAGACTTTACAAAAAGGTTCATTGTAGTAAGGTGTTAATTCAATCTGCAGTGCCCTGTAAGGGCCCTAGTCATCATCTTTAACAGCACGCGTTGGTCCACTGCGGGACATAGGCCTCGTCCTGTCTCCTCCACTCATCATGGTTTTGTGTCGTCCTTATAAAATGTCTCTAGACAACCTTTCAAATATCATCCGACCTCATTGGTAGGTGTCTTTGGGGCCACGTATTCCTAGGCATTCACTCGAGAACATGCTTTGTTCACCTATGATGATGATGAGATGGAGATTTTTATTATCTGCAAACGTTTGGATGAATACGAAATCTTGGAATTCAAAAAACTGGTCCAAGAATAAATTGGAATTGGAAATTGGAAAATTGTTTTCACGTCGCCTGTTATGTGAAATAATTCAATAAGAATAATCTATTCAAAGCAATAAAGGTTTCAGCTCTGTAACTTCAATTAAATCAACAGATGGAAAAATCGAAGTCAAAAATATCAACAAAAAAAAAATGTTCAAACGTAGACAAAATGGTGAATGTTGCACTGTGGTCAATTGAACCAGCCAATGACAGGTCATTAGCTCTGTAAATGCTTACACTTTTATACCCCCTTCTTTAGCTCTGTTGTAATTTGTAAACCACATATTTTTCATAAAATCGATGGCATATAACATATCCTATTAGGCACTTACGTGATATATTCAATATCCATTCAGGTCAGTACACTCGCAGAGCAACGAGTAAAACGCGAAAAGCGAACAGCGATTCGTTAGCGTGGAATTCAATTTGGCATCGTTATTCGGTTTCACCATTAGTCGTATAAGGGAAGCGTCATCCAGCGAATTGAGTTTTCCTGCTAGACTAGTCGTGTTCGTTAGGTAAATGCGCAATGTGCTATGTACCCCTAGAGCCCATTTCATATGTACCGTCCAAATCCACACGACACGGTAAAATTAGGGTGGATTCATATTTTTTAAAAAAATATAGAAAAAAATCATCATCATTCCAGCTCACTAGTTAGAGCAAATGGTGACCACAAAGTTTCTCCAAACATCTCTGTCGGTTGCCAGCTCCTGTGAATCCTGCCAAGTCAGGTTCGCGTCCCGTAGTTCTGACACGAACTGCCGACAAACAGTCAGCAGTGGACGACTAGGACGTCGAGAAGCTGTTGCCTTGTAAAGTAGGCAAGCGTAGTTAAGGCGAAAGGAGGGATTCGCATCACATGACCAAGCCAACCGGATTGCCTCCTCTTGATGACAGTTGTCGCCGAAGTTTGTTTCGTCCGTCCGTTATCTTATTACTTCATTCCTTACAAAGTCGAACCACCGTACACCCAAGATTCTTCTGAGACATGAATTTTTGGAACTCAGTTGCTGTTTTGGGCCCACGTGAGGAGCCACGATTCGCATCCGTGGTATAAAATAGGTGTTATGCAGACGTTATTTATGCAGCATTTGGTTTTCACTGATTACGCTGATGTTTCCATGACTGATTTAAGCTGTGAGCAACTCGATAAACTTGAACGACTTCAGAATACATGCATAAGGTACATTTTTGGTCTTAGGAAATATGACCACATTTCTGATTATCGTAGGCAACTGAAATGGCTCAAAATTAGACAGCGGAGAGACTATCACTCCCTCTCACTTCTGTTCAATGTAATTCATAGTCCTAACGCTTCTATATACCTGTGTGAAAAATTTCAACGCTTATCAGTTCATGGTTTACCTCTTCGTTCTCATTCTCAAGGCACTCTCTTAATACCCATACACAATTCCTCTTTCTTCTCTAACTCATATAGTGTCCATGCGGCTCGACTGTGGAATCATCTCCCATCCACCATCAAAGATGTTACTACATTATCTCTGTTTAAATCACGTCTGAAGAAACATCTCCTTTCTCTTCCTTAATCTCTCCTCCTTTCCTTTTTCCTCTTTCCGCTTTTTTCCTTTTTCCCATTGAGTTGATTTATAATAATAATATATAATAATGTATAATAGTTTTGATTTAAGGTAATTTATAAACAAATACGTTTATTTCTATTTTTAGCTTTTTAATCTTTTTTTCTATTGAATATGTTCTGTAACTTGAATTATAAAAATAAAACTTTTATTTTATTGGTTGGTTGGAAGAAATTGCCATTTGGCAATAAGCCCGCCAATGTACAAATAACATTATGTACAAAAAGTTAAATAAATAAATAAATAAAATTGTAATCAAAGTAACGACGCTGAGGGATAGGGTCAGAAATACTGTCATACGTGAAGCCTTTAGGCTTTTACGTGTTTTACATGCATGACAGACATGTATTTTACACAGAAGTAGCAAAAAATGTTAATGATTTTAAACAGAAAAAGAATAATATTTATAATGTCATATTTACATATTAGTATAAAAGTGGAAAGAACAGAAGTGCCTTTTTAAATAAAAAGACAGAAATGAATTTAATACAAAAAAAGAAGCAAAAAAATAAAAATGAATTAAGAAGTCTAAGAAAAAAAAAAAAAATTAATAATAATCATCAATACATATTACTAGACAATATTTGAGGATACATAATAATACATACATATATTGCTGTGGAGAACAGGAGTACATTTTTTCGTAAAGGTTATATTAAAATAATCTTAAAGTAAGAAGAAGTTAGAAAATACTAATTAAGAATACAGATTTAAGTCAATAAACGGTAAACAATGAAATCAACAAAGTATTATTTAGGTATTACAATTTGAAGATAGTAAATTGATACACTGCTTTTAAAATTCAAAAGTTTTTTATTAAATATATCTACGTCATTTGCGTATTCATTTGCTAATGTATGAATATGTATGTAAGATATTGTGAGATGAGGCAGAAAAGAGACAATTCTGGAATGGCCACGTGGAGCGAATGGATGCCAACAGACTTCCATACGCGATAGCAAACATCATGCAAGAGGGAAGTCCCCAACTTGGAAGACCTTCAATGAGATGGCGAGACAGTTGGAGTTCGGTGTCGCAAGAGACCTCTTTGTAATAAACAGATCCCCGGATCTACTACCAGATGAAGAAGAAGAAAAAAAAAATCTTTTATCATAATTTCTCTTTCTACACTCAAAGGTGCATAGGGAACTGCATTGGTAGGTCAAATTGAGTGTATTTCGGTGACCTGTTACGTTAATATATGATGATCAGTCTTAGGCTTTAGCTGCCAGTCCTGTAAGTAAAATGCAAATGTGTAGAAACTTCACGAAGACCAAAATTTCACGTCTTTACCGCCTGGAACGGAAATTTGTTTTAATGACTAAATGTTTCATCTCAGCAAAGCCACGATATGTAACAATTATTCCAAGCATTATTATTTTATTTTTTTTAATTTGCCTTGTTATTTTTTTAATTTTTATATTGTAGGTATTATATATAAATATGAGTTATTTTAATTTACTTCATATTTGGTCGTTCATACAAGGGCAAAGCCTAAAAAGCCATAATATGTTAGTAAATTGAGAACGGTAGTGGTTACACACATAAAGAGAGACATTTACCCAAGCGTCAACCACAACCATAATACAAGATACTCTAATAGGGATCTGATACTAAGTGAAGGGGTCAACACTGTTCTGGCATCGAGACAACACTATAACGTAGGCAAAAAGGTCCATAACCTTTTGCCAGAATCGTGGAAAGACGGGAGTGTTGTCAAGTTACGGAAGGTGTTGACCTCGCTATTTCATGACATTGGTCGTAGGGAGTCAGAAAAGTTGATGCATGCCACGGATTGGAGAACCTTACTGGATGTCAAAAATAAAATATAAAAAATAAAGAATAATTTAAAAAAAATATTTTATAGATGACAACCATTAAGTTTCACATAAATAAATTGTCTTTGTTTTTACGAATGTATGTATGTGTATGCGCATGAGTGTATGTACGTGTGTGTGTATGTACATGTGTATATATGTGTATGTCCGTATGTATATGAATCAAAATGTGTATCCGAATAAGTTTATATTTTGTTTGTCTGTGCTCTATATTAATTTGTTAACTATTATAATATATTAAAATGTAATTGCCTAGTTTGGAACGGGGTATGTACCCTTGTTAGCTGGGCAAAGTGAACATGGAATTGTATTTTGATAAAGAGTGTGAATAAATAAATAAATAAATAAATATGTATGGTGGGAAAACGAATTCTTACGCGGATGCGAGGCGAGAAATTGCGGGAGCGAAGCTCTTGGCTTCTACAATATTATTTAGCGGTTTGGACTATATTTTATTTTTAATAAAATAAGTAAATATCCTCGACATGCGATATGCAGTGTCAATCGGTCACAACCCCAACGAACAAGATGGATTAGGAATGGATGCCACTAACCTGGTCAATTGCGAGCGGCACCAACACTTGGACAGGCCTTTGATCTGGAGCTGAACATTGGTGGTTGGTGGAAAAATATCAATGATGCGGCTCACGTTCAACAAAATAAACGCGCGATTCACTACACGTGGTCTTATTGTGGCGGATGATCAAAGCATACTGAGGTGGAAAGTGAACAGTGGCTGTGGGTAAAAGGATGTTGAAGTTATGACAGTAAACATTGTTAACAATGCATACCCACATAATTCGCAATCGATGTATACAAATGTAATTTGAAGAAAAAAAAACCAATTCATGTTTTCATTTTATTTTCATGTATGGCGTCGATAAATTATTAGACACGATTTTAGTTTTATTAGTCTCAAACGCATACAAAATAGTGTATGTTTAAACACTACCTCATTATTGAAGTAAAGCTAACTATCACAGATAGCTTTAGATGTGTAAGTTTTCAGCTCGATACTAAATGTAATTATGAATGCTTGTTAGTGTTAAAGTACTCGTGCATAATATTATAATTCAAACGGGAATCTTCAGACTAGGGTGAGGATACTTGTTAAAGGGTGAAAGCTCCAATTTATAAAATTGGAAACTAAAACAGGTGGAAATGTACCGAATATTTTAAATTAATAAGTACATAAAAAATCAAGATTTCACCCTACAGTTAAGTTTGAAATAAATTATTCACAAAAATGACGTTTTGGTTAAAATTTTATTTTCCTATATTACACTAATAGAATTTTTAACATAATTTCATTTTGATACTAAATTGTATTTCTATGAGTTAGACAAATATTCTAGTATAGTAATAAATGAGTACAAAATCAATGAAAAATTTGAACAATGGGTAAATATCACTTTTTTATACAATTTAAAATATTTATTTTGTACTTATTAGTAGCATAAAAATACTTTGAAATTTCCACGAAAATGGTTCATTGCATTGGCTAGGCCCCTATACGTCCCGATTCGGTAAATTTTAAACTTGGTTTGTGACCATTTACATTTAAATAGAACGTCGTCACGAATTGACGTCACAACTTTTAAGACATGTCGCATTTTTGTAAATAAATTCATTTCATAAATTATGTATAATTTTTTTTTTATTATTTCTTAAGGAAAAACAACAGTTGTAACTCCCGCTTACTATTTTATTATGCTTACGCTTACACACACCTGAACACTTACTCCTACACATACACACATAAACACACCCTTTTTTTGTACCACAATATAAAATGAAGGTATGATTTTTATTTAGAAACTTCGCTGGTCTGCCTTTAAACCGTATCTTTTTCATGTTATTATTTCACTGTTGACTGTTTGTTTCTTTAAAATAAATAAATACAATCACCAAAATATTCTGGCGCAATCATAACTAAATCATCCAATAATACTTCACGGAACTCGCAAACAGCAAAAAAATATTTTAATTTCTTACCCTTTCTCGTCCCATATTCCAGAATATAAGACAAAAATGTGCCCAAATAACAGACGTTTTATTTTGACTTTTGGCTTAAGCCAAAGCTAAGGTCTTTAAAGACCTTAGATATATTATTAAGAGAATCTTCGTATTTTGAAGACGTTGGGATTATGTCGAAAGTAGGAATAACAAAAAGTACTTACAGCAGCCGTGAACTGCCGTGGAATAAACATTAAATCATGTTATTTTTTTAATAGAATCCTGAAAATTTATTCATAAATTAGCCACTGATGTTATCGTAGATAAATAACTAAAACTTGAAAAAAAAAAATTTAACACAGACATAATACGAAAATATCAAAACAATTTTCACTTACAATATTCTAAAACGA
This sequence comes from Micrasema longulum, assembly GCF_059751315.1. Taxonomy (NCBI): domain Eukaryota; kingdom Metazoa; phylum Arthropoda; class Insecta; order Trichoptera; family Brachycentridae; genus Micrasema; species Micrasema longulum. The sequence goes on from NW_028277412.1 coordinate 288,756, forward strand.
GACAAGGGCAGTCGAGACTAATAAATCAGGGACTGAAATTTTACAATAAACTATTAGAAAAAAACTAAACAATACTCGGACAACCTTTACAAAAGATGATCGAAATATTAAAACATAATTTTAAAAAGTATTTATCTAAAATGAATGTAATCTTTAAGAGTTTATAAATTAATTTCACATACAAAAAAAAGAGAAAAGTTCTACGATTTAAACTATAAAATAGGTCTACCTCTTTCGGAGATATCTGATTTGTTATTAGATCCTGGCTTTCAACTAGACGCTTAGTAGCTTATGTTATTACACAACATATGTAATATTGTGAATAATTTTATAGATTGTCCATGCTTGGTAATTGAAATAAACTTTAGGATTCAACCACCAGATTTAAAATGTACTTTCCACACAAAATCTTTTCAAACAAATTATACTCAGTTCTCTCCATTTGTGGGATTTCATCTAAATGCCAAGAAATTTAACGATCTTTTTGACGTATTTAATACTTCGCCTGCTTTAACCAAATAAAAAATTATGTCAAGTACAACATAATGAGTTATAAGCAAAAACGATTTTTTAATTAGTCACCCCCATACTACTTATTTATTATATAAATATATGTATTTTTCCATATTTGTTTACATTAATATGTGTGTGTATTTTTAATTTTTTTTATTTCGGTTTTGTTTATTTAGTTATTAATTTACATTTTGTAACAACTTAATTGCCTTCGTTTGAATCACTTTTGTGTGTCTTTTTAAGCGTGTTTTTACTAACTATACTTTTGAACCTTTGTGTAGAAGGTATAACTGCAACGTTTTATTGTTTGTAAACTTTATTATGTATTTATAAGCAAGTTTGTATAGTAAAAGCAGTCCGGGCGTTTAATGCATAAAAGAAAAATAGTGTTTTATATCTGCTTTTGAAGTAGAAACAAATAGTACATTATCTTACATGTCTTAAAAGCTGAAGAGTAATGAACAACGGTGCTTACAAAACACAAGGTGACATGTGCCATATTTCACTGTAGACGCAAACGAAAAGCAAAAACCGAAGGCGTTATTTTCAGTTCAACAGAAAATATCTTACTGTAATACATTTTAAATCATTTTTCAAATTATATGATGTGTATTTCCAAAACTGTCCCATGATGATCAGAAATGATCGTTTTTGAAGAAATTAAAACAGAAATCCAGATATTAAAAAGACAGTTAAAATTATTTATATTTATTAAATTATATCAAATACTATTCCGAGCCCGTGCACGCTATTTCCTCGAAATAGAGTGGAGATAAGTTTACCTCGTTGTATAGTGGTTGATTAATAAAATTACTTAAATTAACTTTTTTTAAAAAAAATATTTATAGATTTATATAAGCTTTTGCTGCAAAAGCCAAGGAAAACTGAATCAATGAATAGACTTCGACAATGAAGCGAATTAACGTAGTGGCCAATACTCGTTGTACGGCGCACCCTATATTGAAGCTCAGCTGAGTGCAACATTGGCCGAATTACCCGTCTATTTTTGACAGACTCGCCGTATTAATAATATCACACTTGCTCTCTGCGCTCCCACGGGATACTTCAAAGCATTAGTTGAGGTCATTATGAGCGCTAAACACGCAATCCCACACTTTCTACAGTCAGTAGTTGGGAAATATAACGCTAATCCAATCTTCTTGTTTACCTCCGCACTAACATAATTACATGCAAGCACTCCAAACGCAATCCCGTATTGTCTCAGTGGATAATAGTACTTGTTAACAAAAAGCGAACTGTAGCGAAAAAAATAATTGAAGATAGGAAAAGAACAATGATATGGACCTACCTTTGATACGATGAGTACGTTCTTAAATTTTTGGCACTGGATGATGAAATTCACTATGAATTATGTAACGATTTTTATAACGACGCGCGACGAATCCAAGAAAATTTATGCAATCTTATGTTATGTCAATATGTTGTTTTGTTTTGTTCCAAATCCAAATGATCTAATTTTGAGTTTCTTCTATCTTGATGTAAGGCAAGTACCATAAAGATAGGTCAAGGGACGGATGGGAAAAAAAGGTAATCGGTCAGGAATAATATCGATAAATAAAACAGTACTGGAGCTATGATTTTTTTACCCACTAAAGATGTTTACCATTGGCGTGTCTCTATTATTTTGTTTTATTGATAAATTGTTTATTATAAGAGGTATGGCTTTTTCAAGAAAAATTATGTAATTTCTGATAATTAGTTGATGAAAAAAAAAAACCATACGTTGTTTTTTATTTATTATAAATATTGTGAAAAATATACAAACACGTTATTGCCTCTAGCATTTACTAATATAATTATCCGTAAAAACATAAAGTTCACATCTATATTTAGCCTAATGCGCCTCTCAATTTTCACGTGTTAAAAACGCACCCCCTTTTACGATCTACAATAAGCAGAATTCGCGCGAGTGTAACAAATTAATTTTCCTGCCATAATTGCCCCAATGTTTCCGCCGAGAGTACAAACTCCACATTACTTACTCTCCATTAGCTCTCATAAACACATCGTCAATGCTGCTTTGCCGCATAATTTAACTGGAGATGTGGGGTTCGAATCAATACGTCGTCAGTAATAAGCGTTGAAACAGGGAAACACAGTTAACCCGTGACTGGGCGCATGGGGTCAAATTTTATTGCGTTGTTTTTGCATTGTTTTGCTTGGATAACCTGCCTTACAAAGCTTGCATTATTGGTTGTATTATGAAAAATGTAATTCAAATCAATTGATCACATGTTTCATGAGTTTGCAAAATAATTCAGCGATTAAACAGATATTTTTTTACCACCGACATCGACACCTCAATAGGCCAAGAATTCTCATATTTGGTTTATTTTGTCATACTTTATAATCACTCAAAGTCCGTTCCTTATGTAGAGCATAAGGCATCTCACAAATCCGTGTAAATAGAATTCGCCTTGCGCTTTAAAAATAAATTTACGATAGCGGAATAATAATTTAATTTTTCAAGCTGACAATATACATAAGCTAGCGGATGCAGCCAACAATCTATAATAAACGTACTCAGACCAGAGAAAATCAACATGTAATAACACTGACTAACCTGGTATTAAGTCCTCTTCCTTGTCGGCGATCAGCTCACGCTATCAGAGAAATTGGTGATCAGGTTCACTGCAGGCACACAATTTCATCTGAAAGCGGCGGATGGTTATGAACGGCGATGGGTGATGAAATGTTTGTGGCGTTGTGCGAGTTTAGGCGAAGTTATATTAACTTTCACGGCGAAAAGCAAAAATACTTTTTAATAACTTGAAATGCGTGCGGACATAACTCGTCAAAAAAGCGAAGAAAAGAGCGGAAGCGACAAGCAGTGTAGCCAAAACCAACAATGTCCCGTCTGGCGTGGGAACCTCACAAAACCAAAATTAGCCAGTATCTGCTCACATATTATTATTCTGGCTAAAATTCATTAAAACAAATCAGCTCAACCAGGATCTACAAAAGTCCCCCTTCTCTTTCTGACGGGTGTCAGTATTGGCTGTTTGTACTCCAACGACTGTCAGTGGTGTAAGTCCAGGGCTAGAGAACCTGACCAGTTTATGTATTTTTATCTAAAAAGACTAACTGAATGAGTTTTTGATTGCTGAATAAGATAAATTATATTTGTATACCTTTCACACTATTTATTGGGGAAAAAAAAACTCATGGAAAAACGTTGTTTTAATTAAAGTGTAAATATGAACCTAATAAATATTGTATTCCATGAATTTTTTTTCTCTGCTTCTTAAAATTATTTCTTCAATATTTTGTTGATTTGAATCCCAACACGAATTTCAGTAACTTGAAAAACAAATTAAACCTCAATCAATAAATAAATTGAAGTCTATATTAACCCCTCGTGATTTCTTAGGGGTGAATAGTGTAAACAGTCGAAGCTGAAACATTCAACAACGCCGAACCAGAGATACAACGTTGATTCAAGGAATATTTGCTGCCTCTAGGAATACCAATACGTATACAAGCTAATTATATGAATAATACACAATTCAGATAATAGCTTCAATTATTTTAATCGAATTCTTACAACCGCTTAAATTAAAATATAAACACAAGCTTTAGTATAAGTATTAATCGAATTCATTCGTACTTTTTTGGAAATTTGAATCATTTTAATATAGAAAACAAAAATTCGCCCAATTTATCGCAACTAGATTTTTAAACACAATTTTATTTGAAATTCTCAATAATTAGGCGTGTTTATTTTTGGTATTTTTTTTTTAAATAGAGCCTGGCTTTGTATTGATTTGGATAGGTTTTAACCGACTTTTATATTTTTTTCTAGATTTTGTAACATGTATGAATATATAGTACATAAGTTCATAGTATGAAGCATTAAAAACAACCGCACTCTACTGATACTTGAACATCCTCTTAAACCTTTGAAATAGGATCTGTTATTTTCCACAAAGCGAAAGATGAATAAAATGCAGCCAAAAAGGATTGCTCGCATTTCGCGTAATAAAAGAAAATAATGCTCCTTGAATATGATATCGTTTCCTTTCATTTCTTTACAGGTCGCAAAGGGAGGGTTTACATACAAACATACATATAACCGTGATGTAGATATTTTATTCTACAAAGAACTAAGGCTTCACAAGACTTAAATGTTTACAAGTTCAACTCACGCGTCTACTTATTGGATGAACATAATGTTGTATACAAAGGCTTACTTCCATAGTCAGAGAGTTCTTGCTTCAATTTGAATCAACTTAAGAGTATGTTTGTAAAAAAATATTTCAAATTTATTATTAGATGCTTTTCTATGGAGGCGGACTTATCTCCACGCGGTTTCTTTTCTCAGAATTTTGACCTGAGAGTAGCCACTAAGTCGAAAGCACTAGTTCAAAATTCTGTTTTTTTTTTCACCCAAACAGTACATCTTCGACACATAATTGTCCTCTGACATAATTTTACAGTTTTTATTTTGGAAACTAATTTAGCTCACAATTTATTTGAATTAAAGAATATATATAGTCAATAATATTGTAATTTTTAATATCACAATTATTAAATTTTATCTACGAGGCATGTTCAGAAAGTAAGCGTACTAGATTTTAATATTTTTTTAGAAAAATGATGAAAAGATCGTTGATGTCACACGATCGTCATCCCGCCCAATGCGTGTAGTGAGCCATGGTACAATTTGAAAAGCGCCTTGGTGGCTAAGGCCGTGTAAGGACGGGCGCTCTTGGACTTATTTGATCGAAATGCTTTAAACTATCCCCCGTATTCCCCCGACAGCGCCAAGATTATCATCTTTTTACCTTTTTGAAGGCACACATGGGTGGAATTAAATTTTCAACCTACAAACAGGTGCAGAAAGAGGTTCTGAAACGGGGGATGGAGCTGGCGGAATAGGTCTTTAAGGATAGCATAAAAAAGCTTTTTCCACGAGTCACCGCATGCATAAAACGGGATGGCAATTATGTGGAAAAATTGACAGTAAGTGTATAAATAATATCTTCATAATTTTATTTCAAATACGCTTTTCCTCAAAAAAACAACTATCACACTTACTTTCTGGACATGCCTCGTTTTCAAAATTACTGCGATTTCAAACAAAATAAAATACGTAATTCTAAAATAATATTGTAGATTGAAAAATAAGTTGGAAAATTCATTTATACATAAACATATAAAATTTCATATCCGTAATGAGTAGTGATTAGATCGAATTTGAAATATGGTCTGTAGTAAAAAGATATGTTTATTTTTGACAAGGAAATAGTTTCCCTTTCTACTTGCTGTCTCTTAGGCCAATCAACTAAGAATCCACGAAACGTGGGTATTACGAATTCTATCCATGAGTATGAAGAAAACTCCCATCAAGGCTCGTAGTAAAAAAGGCCGACGCCTTAAACCATTCACAGTTCAATTCATAAAATTTATTTCACGATTTTTCTCACATTCCATCGAATTTCATCGGATGTTTCATTGATTCGTCGAGTCTTTCGATGGTTCTCTCCATACAATGATCTTGTTAGGTCCGTACGTGATTGCCTTGTGCCTTAGAAAATACAAAAATACCCCATTTTATCTTTTTATTTCTCCTTTTTCGGAGCCTTCTTCGTATTTATGTGAAATTGAGCTGCATATTTCATTATCAATTATTCTATCAAGGAAATTCACCACTTGTAATATTGAGGTCGAATACTCTACAAATAAAAAATGTTTTTTTTTTTCCTTTTGGTAAATTTGAATAATTGAATATACTACTTTAATATAACTTAAAGCAGGAGTAAATAAAGCGTGAAAATACTAATAGAAAAGAGTAAAATAGATATGATGCTTCATAGAGTGGTAGTTTGAAATCATGTTCTGAAAAATGAGAGTTATCGCGTCAACATTATAGCCCCAAAAAAAATATTATAGACCCATCTCCATTTTGCCTATTTTTTCCAAAGTTATTGAACAAATAGCTTACAAACAAATTAACTGTTATCTAACACTTCATAATCAACTTGATCCTCTGCAATCTGGTTTTTGGGCTGGACACAGCACTACTACTATTTTAGTTAAAATAACTGACGATGTTAGACAAGCAATGAATGTTAACCTTCTAACGCTTTTGGTCCTACTTGATTTTAGTTGTGCTTTTAACTTTGTTGATTATGACCAGCTTCTCGCTAGATTTAAGTCCTTAAATCTATCTTCATCCACGATAAATTGGTTTTCAACGTATTTAAGTGGCCGTCGTCAATGCGTTAAAATAGCAGATCTCTTTTCAGATTGGATTGATCTTACCGTTGCAGCGGTAAGATCTTCTTCGACACAAATTTGACCACATAACTGAGTATCGCACGCAACTACACCGGCTCAGTATCAGGCATAGAAGAAACATTTACATTCTATCACTTCTTCATAATATTTTAAATAATCCCACTTCGCCTGTTTATCTGAGAGAGCTCATCCAACCTCTTTCACAACAAGGACTATCTCTTCGTTCTAGTAACGAGAGAACCCTTTTAATACCCTGTCATAGCTATAATTTTCTTGCCTCCCCATTCACAGTAGTAGCCGCTTGATTGTGGAATAATCTACCCACTAATGCTAGAGACGCCCCTTCCTTATTTACATTTAAGTCAAGATTAAAATGTCCCTATCTAAATATTTAAATTGTTCCTTTATCCTTCTTCTTTCCTTCTCATTCCCTCTCCTCTCTTCATAGTATAGTGTTGATTTTCAACTAATCTTTGTTTTTAATTTTTATATAAAATTGTAAGATTCAAATATCCACGTATTATAATTTTCTCATACTGAACGGTTTGGGTAGGTAGGAAGAAATTGCCTTAAGGCAATATGCCCGCTCTTATGTGTATATATATTGTATATGTATATAAAGTGTCAAATAAATAAACATTGCCGTGCAAAACGCGTAAAAAGACTATATGCCTAGCCTATGCTAGTTTACTGTGAATAAAAAGCTGAATGTCGCGCATTTTTACACTGCTTTTCATTTACTGACTACAATTCAAGTTTTGAAACTTAAGTTGAATGAAAAATATGGAGTCAAGAAAATGACATAATCTATTACAATGTAAATCTGCGATCATAAATATGTAATAATTTGAAATGTAAAAACTTACCCCGATACCTGCATTTATTATCAGTAAAACAATTTTTTAAATCTTTTTGATCATGATGATACACCATTTTAAAGAAAATATGATGGACTTTTTTAACATTTTCTTTTTTAACAAACGTGATTTTTGGGAAAGATAGGCTACTTGAGTAAAACTTGAAACCGAAAAGTTACAATATCTTTTTTTGCTTTCTCTTCCTTTTTTCCCAATCTCTCCTCTTTTCCTAATTTTCCATACAATCTTATCTTTCTGGTGGAATGAAAGTAATGTTTTATATTTATTTATTAATACACACGGCACGTAGTGCCTTGTACTTTACAAAAAATACACATTGTGTGGAAATTGACACTTCAATACAGTAGATAAAAGAGGAAAAAAAAGGATAAAAAGTTTATATGTACATATTATAACACAGTGGTTTCATTCAATGAACACGCTAACATATTGTGTAAAAAATAAAAAGTTATCATAAGGAATAAAAAAAATCATTAAAAGGAATATAAAAATTAAAAAGTTTGAAAAACGTTTTTTAATTATTTAAAAAAAAAGTTATTTAAAAAAAAGGGCAGGTAGGTATATCTTTAATCATAATTACATTGAACAAAAAAAAACTAAATAACCAAATCTAGCTTAAGAGAAAAAATGTTTTTTTAAAGTTAAAAATAAGAATCCAAATAACATATAACATATGTTCACTAAAACATACAAAAACTAGAAAAAAAGGAATGAGAAAGAAATTTTAATTTAAAAAATATAATAAACATAGGTACATAACTATAGCTTGACAAATTTAAGTTACAGTTCACCATCTTTAAAATAATTAAAAAGAGTTGATTTATATAAACTATACTTTATGTTAAATATATCAGTAGCTTTAGTGTTAGTAGGTGGAAACCATAATTGTTCGGTTGTTTGTTATTACTCTGTATGCATTATTGACTAATGTAAGGTTGTGGTGGTTTCAATAAAATAAATACAAAGGCACAAGTCAATTTATTTTAATATATAATGGAATTTAAATTGAGCTTAACATTTTTTTAATGTGTCCCACGTGGAGCGATTAATAGCTAAGACGTTTGCCTCACGCAGTTTGATTCCCCAACGGGGGTGTCAACGGATCACAAAAAAAGGATTTTCACAAGCCTGAGTATTTTGAGATGTTATTCACCACCCCAAATGGGGTTTCAGATATATTGTGATGCATTAAAATTACAAAGTCTTTTAAAAAAAGGAGGTTGAATACTTTCGGTATTTTAATCTCTAACTGAAAACTTCATATAACGTAAATTTCTGAAAATCTCTTAAAATTATGATTTCGCTAACTAAAAACAGGAGTAATATTAAGAATGTTGCTTTTACGATAATCAGTTAATTGGTCATGATTTAATTGCTTATCAGTTATTATGTCATCATTTTAAACTTTCACCGTTTTAGCTGTTGCGATGCTCAACTTTTTTTATAACGTGTTTGAAGTGTGTTCCAGTATTGTGTCACATCGTTTACATTTTTCTAATAAAAAATATTTTTCAAATCACGAGTGAAACATTTATGATTTCCAAACATGAAATTTCAGTATTTCAAAATGTATTTATAACGTTATAGTCCTGTTAAGTTTTCAGTCGGATAATAATCAGACATTAAAATAAAAATGAAATCTCGGAAGAAATAATACTCGTAAAATTTCGGGGTAACATTTTATTCAGTACAAAAAATTAAAACGAGAAAAACAGCATTGTAACGTAAACAAGTCTCTCTGATTTGGCTTTTACAGTTTCTTTAATCGTATATATTTAATTAATAATATTTTTAAATTTTTATGTTTTTTCAAGCTTTCGAAATATTTTAGTTATTTGAAAAAGCAAATTTATACTCACGAACGGTTTCTATCTGGGATTTAATTTAGTAATGTAAAAAGCAAGGCAAATATTTGAAAATTCCGTGCAATGGTTTATTGTAACATGGAAAAGGTAACACCCATTTTGATTGAAATAATAGGTTAATAGAGCTGCTCACTCAAATAAAATTCAGATTGCTATTGCGTCTTTCTTTGTAGGTATTAATTTTGAAGGAATTTGCACGTCTTTTTTTCATCATATCATGGTCTCTGAGTAATATTTTTTTTTAAACGGTTAAAGTTTTAAATGATTAAAAATCACAAAATTAGGAAGTTATCTAGCTTCGTTAATTACAATCAACTGACTCAATTTACTACAAAAGCATGATTAAAAAAAAACGGGTTTATCGGTTTTAATATTGATTTATGATTTCCATTCATATCTTTATCATTGTGCTTTATTTAAATCCAATTGAAATTAGTAAACTAATAATTCAACTTTTTTTCAAATACTGGAATCAATTCTCAACAATCAGGAGGGAAAAGGCTGATACACTTTTTTAGATGCGACCTTACGCTTAACGACCTAATTCTCTTTTCCTCACAAGCCTTAATCTCTTTTTCGTTATTTTCTGCAAACATGAACAGAAAAAAATCCCGGGTGACTAGTTTCATTGCGCCATTGGAATTTTATATAAGGATTTTATATTAAGCTTTAATTTATGGCGGTTCACGATACTCTGAAAAAATAAATGTTTTCATAGTATTTCTTTTAATTCGGGTGATTGAATTAGTATGTGGAGTGATTATATTTATTTCACTCAAATGTAATCATAGTGGTTTTTTTAAATATTAAATTGAATTGAAGTAGAATTACAAAAAGAGCTTGTATTTTGCATTATCCAGCAATAAATAGTTAATAATAACAAATATAAACAAATGATATTATAAGATTTATTGAATAAAGTAAATAATTATGTATTATAAAATTTAATAATTTTTACTTTAACATTTTATTTCTCGAAAAATTAAGGATTCTAAAAATCAAATTGATAAATTTGATTACAAGACCGATTTTTTTGTTTGTTTACTATATAGGCCTACCGTAAATTATATTTTTATTATATGTGATTATATTTTACTAGTTTAGGAATATGTAAAAAGTAAAAAAAAATAAAAAAATACAACATATCTAAATTCAAACGGCTACAATTGATATTTGAACTTCGAGCAAAATTAAATAATTGAGGCTTCTTATAAATAAAATTATTTCACATACAAAAAATGCGGGGGTTCGCGATAAAATACAAAATAAAGAAGTTAACAAAACAGTAATGCTGGTGGAGGCAGCGAAGGGTGAGTGACGTTCTACGCGCCCTTATATAGGTGCATTGGGTACCTCACACATATACAATAATTTGTAGTCGTCAATATACTCTCTGGTCCTTCCATTATTAGGTAACAAATGCGCGTATTTTTCGGTCTTATAGATTGTTTTGATTAAATGATTAATTGTTTAAAAATTCAAGAATTTACAAACCGTTGCACCTTTTTTACGGGTGCCAATAGAAAGATATACTAAATAGCTATTGCGTAAGTTCTAATGTTTATTTTTAGGCTTTTAACCCTTCATAGGGCACCTAGAACAAAGTGATAATACTCGTATAATATACCATAAACATTGATGTGTTTAATTTCCAATATTTCGTATTAAAAAAAAATCTTTTGTCACAAGAGTATCGTAATAACTTACTCTCGTAGGTTAGTCTACTAC